>NC_046366.1:14649541-14917937 GCF_011125445.2 Fundulus heteroclitus
TTTCTTCAAAGTGATTTTAGATATCTGTGAGGGTAAGAAGAAACAACATTGTGCTGTGATGCTATAAATGTTTCATTTCCTGAGGATGAGTAAAATACTTTGATGTAAGCTTTTCCACGCTTACTCACCGCAGGTTTAAAGTATGCACATGCAATATGCATTGAATAAGCTGTCAGTGGTTCTCTCTCTTTACACTGTAATTAGCTAGTTTAGTTTGAGGTCAAACCCTTCAGTCCTCTGGCCTGACAGCCTGTTCCAGGTTCAGCTCTAATTAAGACATTTGTTATGCATAACAGAGAAGGCCTTTGCTGCTCGGGCAAATAGTGATGGTCTTTAATGGAAAGACTTGTCTTGAATCTCTCTCTTTGTTATATTTAAATTCTATACCCAGAGACCTGCTGGTAGTTAATATAAATAAATATATGATATAAGTATATTGTTATGGGGTCACAGTATTGCAGGAGCTAAGTAGTTTGTCCTGTAACTGGTGGGTTGCAGGTTCAAACCTCCATTCTGATTCTGACCTTGGGTTCGCCTGCTGGCGCAAAGGGCCTGCAGGCACTTGATCAGAGAGCCTGGTGGCAGCAATTGTATGGCAGCCCCGCTTCTGTCAGTCTGCCCCAGGGCAGTTGTGGCGGCGAGATAGCTTATCACCTTCAGTACAGGCCATTTACCATTAAAAATGGGCTGATTGCTTGTGGCAAACAACTTGTTTTTCATTTATTGCTGAATCAAATATGCCAAACATAATATATACAATGGTAATGTACAGCTGCCATCCAACCCTTTTTCAGTTTTAACTAGATGTACCTTCCTAACTGTGCATGATGGGGTCCCATCTTTCCTTCTCATCTCACCTAGTTTGTTCTGTATATCTCCCTGTGCAGTTATTTGAAATGAGACAGAATGAGTAGTACTAATCCTGCTCATCCGTCCACTGTATTTTTCAATATCTTTGGAATGTCTGTCTTTATTTACTCAATGCCGCCTTACAGCAGGAATGCCAGTTTATCTATTAATAGAGAGGGATAAGCCACAGCCAAGGCAAGACAGTCCAAGCAATCTCTCATGCTACACAAACACTCCTCTATACGCTCATCAAATTCCTATTGCAGCCCTCCAAATTGTATAAGCTTGAATAGGAGCTTCAATGAAGCAGATGGAAAAGCAAGTAAGTCTGTCAAAAAGTGGCCCCAGCCTTTAAAGCCAAAAACAAAATATTTCTTGAAAATCAATAAGCATCAGCTCCTTACAAAAAAAATTAAAGTAAAATCAATGCCAGGGTCAAGTGGAAAGGGTGGTGGCCACGGGTTTCATACACATAATAAACCTCAAGTTATATGCATTGAATTTGCAGTTTTCAATAAAGAAACCTTTATGAGTCTAGACGCCATCTTTTAGCATCCTTAAAATGACATTTATTGTGTTGAAACCTGCACAAGTCCATAAAGACTTCTTGAGATTAGTGAATATAAGTGTCTGGTGCTGTAGTTAATGCTTTTTATGTGGCTCTTGTATCAGAGCACTGAACTACTGGCATTCTTTGTGCTTCCGCTGGTTAACTTTCCGCCAGTCACACAAAGTTCTGAATTGTATGGATAATTCTCACTAATTTCCGTGGGTAGTTACTCACACCACAAGGCTCCATTTTATGGCCTGCTGCCACACTAGAGATTCTTGGTGTTGGCGGTCTGGGGAAGCTCAATCATAAAAGGCCCTGCACATACCACTTTAAAAGGAAATGATGATGATTGCTAATCGGAACTATGATCCTCTGATGAACATTGCCTGGGGAGCCTTTCAAGCTAACATCGTCCAGAAAAAGTGCAATAAAAACCAGAGTGCAGCACATGTCAGCCAAGGAAGAGAAAGGAGTGCACAAACAGGTTAGACGCATAAGGGTTTTAACAGCATGACAGGTGACAGGAGTTTATTGGAAAACACAAAAAGTCAAATTTGTTTCCACTGTCTAAGTTTCAAAGGTGTTTTCTAAACTCTCTTGAAAACATATTTGTTCCACAAGACAACAATTAATGGAAACCAAAACTTCCCCACATGTTTCTACAGCTTTTAATAAAGAAAAACGGCACCCTGCAAATGTGACTGGAAATGTGATGAATTCCTACATTTATCTGCAAACCGGACCGTCTTCCTGTCAATTGAAAGCCATCACAGATCCTCTTGTTCCTTCTTCTACAACACCGCTCTTCCCGGAGGAACTTTCTCTGAGCCTGGTGAGCTCTAGATGAAAAACGAAGGGAAATGGCAGGCCCAGTAGTAATATCCGCACCTGGGACTCAGCCACTACATCTGCTGGCCAGCTAGCTTCTATGCACGCAGTCTCAAGGGGGGGGGGGGGGCATTAGAGGAGGAAGATCCAGGGTTAGGGGAGTTCTAAGCAGCCAAACAGGGATTTCAACAACCAAATCCACCACATATGTTTCCAAACCTCCTCTCTCACAGTCAGTGTTGGGGAGTAACGGATTACATGTAACGACGTTACGTAATTTAATTACAAAAAAAGAGTAACTGTAATTTGTTACAGTTACAATGAGAAAATATGTAATTCAGTTACAGTTACTTCCGAAAATATTAAGAATTACAAATTTAGTTACATTTTTTTAAAAATATAAAGAAAAACCTTTGCGAAATATGTAATGATATTTTTATTGCTTCGCGCCATGTATCGCCGTTTCCCGCTACGGCTCCTTGTCTCTATCACTCTGATGATCCATCATGTGCTGGTGGAGCCTTCTGAAAGAACAGCAAGCGAGCGGACGTTTCACGGTTTTATTTCAGCTCAAGCAGCGCATCAAAAATGACAGCCTTCAAGCTTGTTGACAGCCACCTCTTGTTATTCACACACAACAATAAACCGTGAGAGCCGACGTGTGTTGTCGAAACTGCAAAACTTTGTCTTAAGCGGAAAATCAAAGGCGTGTCTACACAGCTCAGCGTTCACAGTGTTGCGTTCGTGAGCGTCGGAAAGCTATGGTGCATTCAGGAGCATGGGACATTTCAGTTTTACAACGAAAAAGGCAGAAAACGGAACAGAACTTAACTCATACAATAATGTATTTATCCAGAAACAGTGTGGGCTTTCTTACAATACTGAATGCTCTATATTTGTATTTCTGTTATTTTTGATTATGCAAATCTGCTAGCTTTTTATTCTAAAAAATCTATAATATTACAGCAGCAAATTATCAAAGTTTTTCAAAGCCTGTTTAAAAGCTCCAAATGGGGCTTCAGATCATACAGCAACAATTGTGCTGTCATTGTTTTACAGGGCAGAATTTGCATTTGCTGATGGATATATAATTGAATCACTGATTTGTTCACTAAATTTCGAATAATTTTGTTATCCATTTTTCTCTCATTTAGCAGTAGCTCTATTACTGCATTGTCTATTTTGCTGTAACATCATATCATACAGCAATATGCCATTAATTAGTTCTGCATCGCTCTGTTTGTGACGTTTTTTCTTCTCTCCATCCCACCAATGGCTATGACACTGGGGCTTCTAGCTTAATCCCCTCTTTCTGTTCTGACTTTTCTAAAACAAAAAAAGAAGGCATGTTCTTGTTTTAGGAAAACAGCAGGCTGTACTGAGCCTGTGGTGTTTTTCATCATAATCTTAGTGATAGTGGTGTAAGTTGACCCGAGTAGCCATTCATGTCTGGAAAGCCATTTTATGATTTGCTCAAACAGTGTTCAACTTTTAGGGCTTTGTGTGCTTTGGAGCAAAGCTTCAAGGTCAAATTCAAAGTCATATAGTGTCCCGCTAAAGTATTCAAACACCTTGAAATTTCTTGTTTTGTCTCTTTATAGCCACAGACCTCATCCATCCATACATCCATTATTCATTATCTATGCACGCTTATCCCTCATGGGGTCGCAAGGGGTGCTGGTGCCTACCTACAGCTATCAATGGACGAGAGGCAGGGTACACCCTGGACAGGTCGCCAGTCAACTCTTACTAGTTGCTGATAAAAAGCATACCCATAGCATGATGCTGCCACCAGATGTTTCAGCTTAGTTATGAGCAGGGTTAGTTTTCTGTCACGCACAGTATTTGGCACGTAGTCTCATCTGAGCAGAGCAAGATGTTCCACGTTCCTTTTGTGTCTTTAAACTACAAACAGGATTGGGAATGCCTTTCTTTCAACAACGTCCTTGTTTTCACCACTGTTCCAAAAAGCCAGACTTGTGGCTGTCTTGTGACTAAGAGCTGTCATCACATTCTCCCACATGAGTGCTTTATCTCTGGAGCTTGTCCTGAATTACCTAGGCCTCTTGGCAGCTTCTGTTTGGCGAACCGCTGAGGCCTTCACAGAACAGCTGTAGCAGTGTAAAGATAGTTGAATAGTTGAGTTCAGGCCATATGTTGTAGATTCTTGTTTTTATTTTTTTTTAAAGTTGAAAACCACGTATCATTTAGCTTCCACTCCATAATTATGCCCTACCCTTGTGTAGGACAATAACATAAACCCCTACTACAATACGTGTGGTTTAGTCACATTTATGTTTGTAACAGGACATAATAAGGTATAGATATTTTTGCAAGGCTCTGTAGTATCACATACATTACTGCTTCATCTTCTGACAGTGTTCATATTAACTGTATCTGTATCTCTGTGTATGTGTGTGTGAAGGTGGGGGTGAAACAGAGATAACTAATTGATAGAAAGCATAGATTTTCTCTTGCTGCTCTTTAAATGCTTGACCTTCCATTATTATGTCTTTGTTCACTTCTCACTTTCTCGATAAGCCAACCAATCATCCTGCCAGATGTTGTGAGTTACCAAACCGGAATTGTATTTTAAGGCTGAGTGACTCACATAATTATGCAGAGCATAAACCACCTCAGTCCCATGATTATCTCTTTTTGATTTATAACCTCCTTTTCCCTCGGCTTGTTTTATAAACTTCTTAAACCCTGTTTTAACATTATAATTTTTAAATCTTACTACTTACTAGTTCATTGTTTGTATATCTGTGCTGCTATATATGCAATAAAGCAAAACAACTTCACAAAATTTCCATTTGTGAACCTCTTGTTCAATTCATGCACAAACAACTCCTGGTAATTTACCGATCTGTTTCTTTGTAAGGGGCGTGGAATCTCTTTGGGAAACTTCAGACAACCCTCATTTAGCAGTCTTTTTTGCAGATGTACACTTACAAACTGGAGGAAAAAGGAACGGATAATATCTACTGGAACCTCAGGCAAGACTGTTGCCCACATCGGAAAAGAGAGACAAAAAAGTCTTAATGTGTCAACATTTGAAGAATCTCTTTTCTTAATAGAGAGATAGTGGTCTAAAGTACCATGGAAAGTATTTTAGAGATTAATCTGTTAATGAGCTATCTACAAATGAATAGCCCCTTTGGAAGCAGCACTGTAAATGTTCCCATGGCTAATGCGGTTAATAAGCCCTGGTCACGCCACAAAATGTACCACAGAAGAGGCACTCATGGCCCCAGAGAAGAGGGATAATATGGTTCATTAAAGATTCGCTGATTTATCCCCTCTGTTCATGATTGTCGCAATGGCAGTTCGTACATGACCAGACCTTGTTTGGCTGGCACACAAAGCACACCAGCATGTCCCTCGGCAAGAGGAGTGAGATCACAGCCAAGATCAAACAGGGATCAGCAAACAGTCAGAGTGCATTTTCTTCAAGGAAGAAACGGCGCACCATATTCACACAGTTTGATTTTGATGTTATTTTTATATTTTATACAATAATGTGTTTTTATTCATAATTGTATTTACCCCGTTATAGTCAATTTGATAATCTTTACTCTTTCTTCTTGTTTTGACACTTGAAGATTTGTTTCTAAGAATTACAAAAACATCTGCATTGTCATACCCTATTCAGAACAAGCAAGAAATAACATAATTACTTTTTGTTCTATTAAGCAGCAGGTCTTAAAAACAAACAGTGTTGCTTATTGACAGATATCGTTCACTGAGATCATTAATAAAATGCTTTACTAGACCAATCAACTGAGAAAGCAGTCAAACTATATAAGTTTAACTTTCTCAAAAATATTTATTCTGTTTTAAATGTTTGTGTAAAACCATAGTAGCCAATATTAAATTTCCACGTTTTAGCAAGTAAAGTGTGTCCAATAAACATCTCCCACTGAACACTATTTAAAAGCTCAATCTGCAGCTCATCAAGTCGTTCTAAATCTGCAGAGAGTGCATTAAACTTTAGGATTTTGTGACAGGCTGGAAGTTAGACAGAACAGTCTTATGCTTTTCCAGGTCTTGTGTTTGTTTGAAAATTATGCCAGGAGAGTTAAGATCAGCTAATTTTGCAGATTGATACAGCTGGCAGCCTCTAACAACAGACATGCATAGCTACAACCTTTAAAATTGTTTTGTGTAACACTGTAGGCACTTGATATCTGCTTGTACCACACTGTATTCTCGGGTATGCATTCAGTTTTAATTGTGTTAAATATTTTAAATCAGCTATAATTGGAGATCCATCTGATTAGCTATTAGCCCTATTTTACACTGTGGATTTACTGAGAAAACTTTGAATACAAAGTTAATTTATTTAAACAGGCAGCTTGTATATTAGATTTATTTGGAAACATACTTCCTCATTACAAATAATATGAATTAAAATAATAAATTCCAGCTCTTCCCCTACTACCAAAACCATGCGCAGCACTAGACAACATAATCATTTTTAGCCTTAATTGAGTCATTTTTCCTATATGATAACATTCTTAGAAACGTTGTGATGATGACATAATGATAAGGGAATAACAACAGTTAATAATAACAGAGATAGCACAAATTCTTAATAAAGAAAAACCTGACTTCTGTGGAAATAAATTAAATCAAAGTACATTTTGAGGCTTCTTAATATGGTAGTTCTAGTCCTAGACAAATGGAACATATGGTTCTCTTCAGAAAACCATCTGCTTTCCAATTACATCTGTTCTAGCTTTCTAGCTCTTAGACTTCCTGAGATATGAACATAAATTCATAATAAAGAAAAACCTGATGGATCATTGGGTTTTTATTTTTTTAAATAAATGGTTAATTTATTTTTCTTATATAAATTTGTATTTTTTAGAAGGAGAAACAAGTGTAAAGGAGGCACTCACAGGAAGGAATCATTAGCTGTTCTCCATCCATGGAAATTTGACAAAATTGAACAGAACAGCCACAAAATGGCATTATTTGCATCCAAGTCCTCTTGGTTTGTGACAAAAGAAAAATAATGTGCTCAGATTCTCTCTGTGCTTCAAACTCTTGGGTAAAGTTTGACAACAGTTTCATTGCCTTGATTTATGCCAGAAGAAAAGATTAAACTTTTCCAAATCATTTCTGCAATGGCTCTGGAAGTTACCACATCCTTTGGTCACGCAGCTGCCAGCAACATCCTTCAAATTTGTAGTCAAAGGAAATTATTAATTTGAGTTATCCGTGTACTGTTTCTATTCAGAATAATTTGTATTCAAATATTCAGAGGTTCCACTGAATTTACTATTTGGCAAAGTTATCTCAATGTGATATTGTTCTATTACAGATAAGGTAATCATTATTGATACAAAATAACCTCACTTCAAAAAACTAAAAACTATCCTTTTGAAATAAAAGCAAAATATCTGACAAAAAAAAACACAAAAAAAAAAAAAAAAAACTTTAAAAGCCTTCAGAAAACCTCAACAACTATTGCCAAGGTCCATTTTAAAAATGAGTACATAGCCTATTTTATTAACCATATGGTATGGTAAGTTTTGAAAAAATAAAAATAGGGTCTTGAGTCTGTTGTTATAGTGTCATTTATAGTAAATATCTTTTCTGGCCAAGTGTCAACATGTCAACAGGTTGCCTGTAGTTCCTCTTGTGTCAAGTTTTTTTTTTTTATGCTACTTTCATAAATGTAAATAAATGTAATATAGTTTTCAAACATAAACAAGATCTGATACTAAAGAGAAAATAAAAACAAGCAGATAAAAAAATTATGTTTGTTAGATAAATGGCCTTATATGAGTTATGTTGATAAGTTATAAGGTGATGAGAATAAGTAGATTCTTCCCCACCAAAGAAAAGGGTTCTTATATTTTCCCTTGACACTTGACTATTTGGGGCTTAAGTAGGATTAACTGTAACAACAATTACATAGATCCCCATCAGCACAAAGTGTTGTTGTTCGTGACCAGTTGAACTGTCAAAAAGCATAAGAAAATGTTTTAATTTGCTTTTGCTCAAAAAGTTTGTATATTTCTTACCCATTGCAACTTTGAAATACCCCCAAAAAATGTCCTAGATTTAAAATATATACAATGGAACATATGTTTGTAGAGTACACAAAATCTGATGTTTTATTATACTATATATAGGTGCGTTCTCATGCCTAGGTGATGTGCTAAAAGTGTGCTAGAGAGCAGTATTGCACTTGTACAAAACTATTGCATCAGCTGATGTCAGTGCAGTAGTTCATACTCCTGGGAAATACAAAGGAACTTTTTCTTACTCAGCCGGGAACATATCACTGTGGCTTTATGGTCCTTATGCTTAATTTAACACCTCTGCATATTGTCCACGAATGACCTAGTTACACACATGGAGCTGAGGTGCTTTACTTTTAATGACATTTTTGTTTTTTTATGTATTGGATAGCGTATGAGAGAAAGGAAAAAGTGGAAATATGATTGATTCATGATTTTACCTTGACTGTTCACCAACCTGAAATAAGAAAGCCAAACCCTAATTGGCCATGGAAATATTTATATCTATGTATATTTTAGACATACTGTGCAAAAACACCAGACAAATTAGGAGAAAAAAATAAATGAGAAAAAAAAACATCCATCTGTTTTTGTGAAATATGGATATAAACAGAAGTACATTTAAACTACAAACATAATATGACTGTGCCATGTAGTTTGTATTCGCAGATCATCAGGTGTGATCAATTTTGGTTTCAGTAAATCTCCGGTGTTTACTCAATACTTTAGTATCTTTAGGAGAGTGAATACCATCAAAGTCAGCACAGGACCTAACAATTTCTACACTGTAAGCAGGTTTGTTTCGATGCTCAGATAAATATCTGGCCTCAGTTTTTAAATAGTCTTTGGTTATATGGTACAGGGAAAAGAAGATAAAAACAATCAAATATCAAACAGCGTAAGCCCTTACTAGAGATAGACTCTGAAAATAATGTGGAATAATTAATGGAGGACTTGTTAGTATATATTTATGCCTAGAGTTAGTATAGGTTTGTACATTCATGGTCAGGTTAAGGTGTGACTTACAGTTGTGTTCTGCGCCATCTCCTGAGCTTTGGCAGCCATCTTCATCATCACAGTCTGCGGTGCTTCCTTGCTCTTCCCCACTGCCCAATTCTTCCCAGACTGCTATCTCGCTAAGATTTGTGAACTTCTCCAGGGTTTCCTACAAAAAGTATTGTAGAGTAAAAGAGTATCAGCATACACTAGAGTACCATTTTGAGGCTAAAGTAAAGAGCAAAAGACATACATTTTCGTCTACATTTTCATTCTAAATGAACAACGTGAGAATACTATTCATACAGTGAGTAAGTGGTTTTCTATGATACTTTGTGATCAATATCATGGAAATATTTAAAATAACAAATTAAACGTTCAGAAATTAATCCAAGGATTCACTTTAACATAAGATATGGATGATTTACTGTGACAATTGTTTTAAAAAGTACATGAAAATAGTCCAAGGGCTATGAAAATTATATAGACTGTTCAGAGACACCAGACTGGCATCTTATTTTTTACAGCTGGAACAAAGGATAAAAGGCTGAAAAGCCAGATGTAAATACTGAGTGGTTGAGAAGGGAAGAGAGGAACAGAGTTATAAGAAAATACACCACAGGGCAGAGCCACAGAATAAAAAGGTTGTTGACAAATTCAGTGCCTTGATTAGGGCAAATTACACAAGAATGGAAGTTATAACACAATTTGGATGTAACATAGGAAACTTGTAAGCTACTTTAAATTTAGTACAATAAGTTCTGTGTTGGAAAGGGGAGAATTATGTTTCCTTACTTAACTGGGGAAGCATTTCTAAAGATGAGACACAACCTCTTTAGCCTGGACATATCAAGTCTTGCAAATGTTGGCGAGAGCTCAAAATATCCTGGGGTAGATCAACATGGGTGGTGTACAATAGCAAAGGCCCCAGGTGGTAGGATTATGTGTTCCATTTACTGCCTACCACGTTTCTAGAGAAGCATTAACTCATACAAAAAGTGTTAATTATACATGACCTGTATTTATGTTACATATAAAATTGTGTTTCTCAGGTTATCTGCTGTACCTCAAGGCACGGGGGCAAAAGAATCCAAACTGTTGAACGCATGGAACCATAAAACTCATTATTTTGACACTGTAGGCTGTGTCAATATTCAAAGACACAAGTATCATTGATGGGGTTACCCCTAATAACTGACCTTCAAACAGTAAAAACATGCAGAGGTGAATGTGAGGAATGTGGGCAGGGTTTATCAATGCAGGGGGATGACAGATGTCTTTGCAACTGACACTAGACCACTGACTTACACACCTGGCAGCAATGGTGACCTGGAAATTCCCCACTGCAAAATCTTTCAGGAGATTATGCATACCAGAGCAGTGTTTAGGAAGTTAGCAAATTACAATCTCAGGCCCACTGAAAACATGACTTTTGTTCCATTTCTGTTACTTTTGTTACATTTACACTACAGCATTCTATCTCCTCCTGAACCAGTTGGAGTTTCCTGGACTGATTTCTGCTCTGTTTCTGTTGCACATAAAATTGTTACATTTTATCACCATTTCCTGGAATTTTCTGGATTTGGGACAATAAACCTCCTGAAATTATGACTGATACTGTTGGCTCTGTCTTTCAGTGTCTAACCCTAGACATAGCCATTGGCTGAGCTTCTGCTACAACTAACTGTGTGTGCTCTTTCATCCTCTTGACCTGAAAACTAGCTCAAAGCTTATATGTTTAACTGTGTTTATTTCCTATATAAAGCCACATATGGAGCTAGTCTGCCATTAGTCTTCTACTTTTCTCTAACTCAGATCAGTGCTTCTGTGTTCCTTCTGTGTACTCTGTCTTCTCAGACCCCCAGTAAGCCGTAGGAGATGGCTGTTCACACTGAGTCTGCAGGAGCTTTCTTCCTCCCAAAAGGGATTTTCCTCTTCACTGTCGTTACATGCATGCTCGTATGAGGGAATGCTGCAAAGTCTGTGACACAATACAAGTGACTGTCCTCTTTCACAACATGTTCATCCAGAAGGAGCGAATGCTGCAAGTCAATGACTTGATGCAATATACAGAGTTTCCTTAGATATAAAACTGTTAACCAACCTGTCTGTTGGATTTGGTACAGTTGACTTTGTAAAGTGCTTTGACATCACATGTGTTGTTAATTTGAGCTAAATAGAATAAATAGAATTTTAAAACTACATTGGTAGGTGGCCTGTTGCAGTCCTGAACATACGGTGTTCGGTCACAACCAAGAGAATACTGACATCCTAGGAAATGAGTTACTACGGATAATAAACATGGATAATTGCACACAAACCTAATTTACCACTGTGTTATAGTAAAGGCCAGTAGAAAACCAACCAAAATGCAAATCGTTTAAATATCTGAAAAACCTGTTTATTTGGCATATTCCGGTATCCTTCAATGAGTAGCATTGAAACATAGATGACAACAGATTCACAATGACTTGACAAAACCACAAGCAAATATCTATAATACATTAAATTAACAAGTATGAAATGAGAACATAAGCAGCATTACTATAAAAAGGAGCATACTGATGTTCATTTATGATTAGAATGGTTATTGCATCTTTCGACAGTATGTAAAGAGGAAAGAAAGAGTAAATGATTCAGTTACACAGATGAGTTTCTGATTTTGTAACCTAATCAATGTTAAAACACATCTCCTGAGGTGCATGTAAAGCAATACCCTACAGTGCAGCTGTAACACCATGGCACAAGGCCTGATGAATATGATACTTTGAAATCATATGGGCCTTGAAAACAAGACTGTTCACTTTGTCGCAAAAAAATAAAATATGGAGTCACAGGTGGACATCTCAGTTTGCAATTTTGCAACAGTTAGTTACAGAAAATGTTGATCAATATTGCATGATTGTTAAATTTGTGCTGTTTGTGTTTAATGGATGATCTATATTACAACCCGTATTTATTTTGAGGACATTTTGCCTCTTTGGAAATAATAACCAGATATTCTCTGTTCAATAGGAAGAAAAAGAACAAAAGTATTCAGTCAGAGAGCTCATAGTTCATATCACTAACAGTAGAAGCTGTGTGTATTTTTCTAAACTGCCAGTTCAAATGAAATTCAGATAAGATATGTCTGTGTTACTAACAACAATACAAAAATGAAACATAATTGTTACACTTATTTGGACATCCATACAAATTTTTATACATTTCACACACTCCGTAGCTCTGTAGTTCATCTTACACAGCGTTATGCAAAGGTTTGAACCCTCTTTTTGTCTGTTGAATTAGAACTATGCTAAAAATTATCTGTCTGAAAAAAGTGTATACTGTGCATATGCTGGACAGGTGCTTCCAATTATGTAAGATGATCCACTGCCAAGAGAAAGTGTTTGAAAAAATAAAATTCCAACCTTTCATTACTCTGGCATCTAAAGAGAATTCAGGTATTCCCGAAAGACTTGATGAAATAGTTTTTTAGTCCTGCTCGTAGAATGCAACCTAGTTCTCTATCCTCTTTCTTCTTAAACATATTTAGTCAGAGGATGATTTATTTTTTGTTTTAGGGCATCAAAGGCTAAATTTCTGCAGGCAACCTAGTCACAATAAAGTTCGTCCTAGAATGGAAAAATCTGTCTCCTTTATAAATATATGTAAAACAGACACACACGTTCATATTTAAATCCAGTATGATTTTCACTAGAGAGCCTAACAATATCTAATTCTGCAAACAAGAACTCCTGCTCTTGAATGGAAAATATACTTTGGATGAAAGACGGTAAAAATCCATTATTGATGTCCTCTGATCCTCCACCGATAGTTTAAAAATGGAACTCTTCATTGAGGCCGTTGGTGAGGAAATTACATTTGAGAAAAATGAAAATGAAGGGAATTGAAGGATAAAAATGCCATTATTACTAAGAAAAAAGTCTGCCAAGTATTTTTCATCGCTAAAAAATTCAAATCAAACTGAAACACGCAGTTGTTCTGAATAGATCATTATTCATACCTCAGGCAGATTTAGACTTCAAATGATTTTAATTCAAGTTATGTTTCTTAAAGAAAATAACACACACACAAATGATACAGACAGAGTTTTAAAATGTTTATAGTAAATGATTGTAAATGGCAAGTAGAAAGTGCAGGCTGAAACACAATGATGTTGACAGCAGAGACTGACTTGACCAGGTGATGCAGGCATAAGCTCAGTCTGAATACCCTTATAGAGCAAGGACTCTTTAGCCAAAGCAAAAGTGCATCAGCAGTCACCATCATCAGTGCTGTCCGAATAGTGCAGTAAGTAAGGAAGTAGGTAGGAAAAGTAGCCTGCATGCTCTCTCCTACGGCTAGTTTTACTTAGGAACCCAGCAACGTCCCTTACCAGCACTAAGAACCCTTAAGGTATCCCACAATAACTCGCATCATCCATGTGCGTTTCCATCATGAAATGTTGTTAAAGTTACGTAAAGGCTGTCTGAAATTGGCACAGCAGCCCGAAACTCCTTTCATCCCCACGATAGAGTTCTTACTGTTGACCCCGTGAAAGGTCATAGAACAGGACCTAAGAGCAGGGTATTCGGATGGAGCCAGAGACTGACTTGACCAGATGATGCCGATGAGTCCCCAGCGAGGGTAGCGTGAGATACGGAATACCCAGGAACAACCTGAACCGTGCGCTGCACACAATCACCAGTGAAGCCAAGCAGCGAGGGCAGGGCGAGAACAGGTCTAAAGGATTAGCAGGCTGAGCGACATATACACTGGGGCAAACACATGCAGTCAGGGAGACAAGAAGAGACGTTCCAGCAGGGAGTAGTAGAGTGAGACAGATATATGTAGATGGAGTCCCAGTCGGATTGGATTGGCCTAATTAGCATCAGTAGGTGAAACTGATAAATGTGAGCTGAACTGTGAATGGGAAGTTTGGAGCATGGATCAGAATGATCAGTCCAAATAGTCCAAAAACACAAACAAAACCCAAATCATAACACAATAATAAAAAAAGAATCTATATTTAAAAAAATAACAAGAAAAAAACAACTACAGCCTTCTCAAAAATCAGCATAAAAACTTCATCAGCATTGCAACAAACCTTACTTATACACACTATCAGGTTATATACAGTCATATTCAATAAATAAAAATATTATTGAAAAGTACCGACTGGCGACCTGTCCAGGGTGTACCCCGCCTCTCGCCCAGTGAACGCTGGAGATAGGCACCAGCACCCCCCGCGACCCCATGAGGGATAAAGCGGTTCGGAAAATGGATGGATGGATGGATGGATTATTGAAAAGTTGCTTTATTTCAGTATATCAGTATACTAAGGGAGACACATTATATAGATTAACATAAACTGATGATATTTTAAGCCTGATTTTCTGTAACTGTCTTCTCTTTGGTCTCTCTCAAAAATAGCCCCATAGGTGGTTCAGAATTCAGCTGCTTGCATGATTATCAAAACCCCATCATTTCATCACATCACCTCAGTCCTACAGCAGCTCCACTGCCTCCCATTTAGATTCCATATATAATTCAAAATTCTTCTGTACACATTCAAGGCCACCTACAACTTCACTCCCCCCCTACCTCTCTGATCTTCCACATCTCTACTCCCTCGCGCACCCTCAGATCCTCTCCCATTACTGTTCCTCCTTTCCATCCCAGCACCATGGGGAGCAGAGCTTTCTCCCACTCTGCTCCCAAACTCTGGAACTCGCTCCCCCCAGGCATCTGCAATACTGACACTTATTCCTACATCATGTCTAAACTGAAAACACACATGTTCAATAATGCCTACTCACTGTAATTGCCTGTTCATTGTAACTTTCTTAATGTGTGTTGTTTTTTTATGATGTTTCATTGTTGATATACTGTTGGATTTGTACAGTGTCCTTGAGTGCTCTGATGTTTCCTTTCCACCCCAAGCTAATAAAAACACAGCATTCAAGATTATAACATAGCATTAGACCAATAAAAAAAGCAATATTTTTCATGGAGAAATGGGGGCTTAATGAAAAGTATGCTTAATATTTACTTAGAGGTTGCTCTTTTGAAAAGGTACTTTTATCTGACAAAGCTACTTTAATCTGTCTAAATAATTGAATATGACTGTATCCTGGTCATGGGGCAAGAGATAGAGATGAGATAGAGAGAGAGAGAGAGATATGAGAGAGAGAGAACACACACACACACACACACACACACACACAGAGAGAGGATAGAGAGAGAGAGAGAGAGATATATAGAGGATAGAGCTAGAGATATAGATATAGATATGATATACACACACACACACACACACACACAGATATATATATATATATATATATATATATATATATTATATCTATATATATATTATATAATATATATATATATATATATAGAGTCCTATTCAGTTAATAACAATCTGTGTTCTGATTAGGTTAATATGTAAGGCTCAACGCATTTAGTCATCTCTAGACAACAGACCTTGCTGATGTTCAAATCGAGTGTCAGAATGGAGAAAGAAGGGGATTCACTTGGGTTTGTATGTGGTACTACCTTCAACCAAGGTCTACGGAACACCAACTCTGAATACCCAACATGTTAAACCTTTTAGCACATGGGTTATAGTAGCAGAGGAGCAAGCCAGTACTCCATCCTGTCAGCTAAGAATTACAACATGCTAATCAATAATGAACAATAACAGATTGGACAATGATGGATAACTTTTACTGCAGATAATACAGCCCAAATTTGGTATGAACATCGTGAAAGAATGGATCCATCCTGTCTTGCATCAAAGGTTTGGGCCCCTGGTGGGATTGTAATGGTGTGTGTGTGTGTGTGTGTGTGTGCGTGTGTGTGTGTGTGTGTGTGTGTGTGTGTGTGTGTGTGTGTGTGTGTGTGTGTGTGTGTGTGTGTGTGTTCGTGCGAGGAGGAGTGTGAACTTTGGGGTTCTTTATGTCCATCCTGCATTCTTTACATACCACAGACTACCTGAGTATAGTTGTTTCCACATCTATCTCTTTGGGACTCTGAATCATCTTGTTACTGAAATGTGCTTTAAAAATAAACTTGCCTTGCCAGATTTGCCTTTGGGAACACAGCATACCCAATGCTCAAATCATGTCAATCATTTGTCACCAGCCACTATAGTTTTACCTTTTGAATATCCTTTCTTTTATCCAGACAGGTTCTTATAATATATATTTAAAAAAAAAAAACTGGTCACTGGTCGATTTAAGTGCCTCAATCAGTGATAAAGAATTGGTTTATAATTTAAAATCGAAACATTCCAAGATCACAATGGAAAGGTAATTTTAAATGAAAATACAGATGACCATTTTTTTAAAAAAAACATCAATACTGTTACATTCTTGGACAAGTTTTAAATAAGAGCTGAGCAACACACTTCTACTCTACATGCTAGCACAAGCTGATTGTGTTACTAACTGTTAGTGACACCTTATTGGCTGTGACCTTACGCAACGCTCGTGACTCATTCACAGCAGTGCACTGTTTTGTTAGGCTGTCTCATCCTGCACCTTTCAGACACTCACTGGAGCATATTGCCTGTGTGTATAATGCATTTGTATTTGAATAAACTTTGACTTATGCTCGGTGAATAACAGATTTCATTTTTAAAAAAAAACAAATGACAGTTTGAATAATATCTGCATTTCTTTTCAGAGCGTGTTGCGACAGCTGCTTAGATGACAAAACAATTGTGAGAAACTGTGAGCCTGCTCCTGTGTTGCTGGGAACCTGAACTATTTCAAACATCAAACTGAGCTTGGCTTGTCCTCTAAGGGCAACGGTATGAAAGATTTGAAAAGCTGCTCTGACAAGGTACCACTTGAGGTCACTCAGCATGAATGCCCATTGTAATGGTAATAATCAGCCCACATGCTGAATTAATGGGAATAGCCTCTACAGTGCATGTACGTTTATTTCAATTGTCACCTAAAGAAAAAAAGTGACCTACTTTTCTATTGACTATAAACTGTATCTGTTTATCAATCCTTTAAAAAAAAACATTCACTCTTTGCAGGTTTTGTTAAATAACAGCAGCCACAGACGCCTATAAATTCCAAACGATAACTGTGAAAACAAGTATTGATTCACCTACGCACGTTGAACTCTTGAACTTCTCTACCTACTTTCTGATTAATTCAGGCAAATGTTATTCGACTATTTAGAGGCCCTTATTTGACATTAAGGCTGTAGTTGGCAATCCTCTTCAGAAACACTTTCTAGTATAATGGGTAAAATCGTCCTTCCATCCTGAAAGTAGTCAATACATTATGTATTTAGAAAAAGGAGGGTAAAAAAAATCTATCACTGTGGAAGCTGCAGGGCTGTAAAAACTCTCACCAATCCCTGCTCTTCACACCAAAGAGCAGAGATTGGTCATAGTTTTGTTGCTGCTCTCACTCCCCTCTGCCCCTTAAGTTCCAGGTGTATCGCCTTGTCTATTGGTTGTCCCACATGTCAGTCATTCTGATTCACTCCCCGTACAACCTTTCTGTTCGAAAAAATAAAAGAGCTCAAAATTATTGCTTACTCAGTAATGTTTCAACTGTAATTAGAACATTGTGCAAGTACTATTTCTTGTTGTTCAGCAAAGATGGAAATCTTCTGTGTTTTTTTAGGGGAATTTGATAACTGGGCATGTTATAGAGTGGTTCTATTCTGAATTAAGCCAGGTGCATATAAACGCACATTATGATCAAATTACTTGATTGTGTTGGTATTTTCAGAACTTTATGTTTCTACCACAAGCAAATTTTACGTTTTCTACACATGCCAAGACTTTTTTTTTGTTGTTGTTCTTTTTTTATGAATTGTAACACAAATATGAAGCAAAGGTATAAAACTGTCAATCCTGGCAGGATATTTACAAGCGTTGTATTAAATTACAGTGGTTAAAAAAATGTTAGGATCAAATTAGTCTGGCTTCATAAAGTTTGGTTGTCAGGAAAACACAGAGCCCTGTGTAGACAGACCTGTTACTGTATTGTTGCCACAGCAGCAGCAAAAAAGGAGCAGAGCTGCTGTGAAGACTAAGTCCATCATCTTTTTCAAGTGGAAAGAATTTGTCCCCTCCCTGTGACTTGGTGCCAACTAAGTCCAGGCTTTTTCTTCATCCCTTGACTGCAGTAAGTCTTTACAGCTCAAACTCCCATTAGACTAAATCATAAAATCCATCCAATGTTGGCAAGCTGAAGACAAAAAAAATGTATTATTGTTTTTGCTAAAAAGCATTCGCAAATTGCTATCAGAATAGAAATACAGTAAAATACAGTATATTCAATGGCAGAGATGACTGTGGATTCAGTGTATTCACAGTGTGTGTTTAACCCCAAGGGAGGCTTCTCCGGTATGGAACATAGCTGACCTGTGCATCAAAGCAGACAGAAAAGCAGTAGTCAGCCTCATCATTCACACACAACTGCTTTCTCTCAATTTGGCTTTTATGTTCTGTATTTCTTAAAAACGGTCTTCATGCTCCGACTTGTCAGTTACCGCAACTTCCCCACTTTTTAAATGGTCCTGTCAGGGTTTGTACATAGATGTTATTAGACATGTCTGACAGGAAATAAAGGATTAAAATACAATAAAAATGTGTTTTATGCATCTCACTAGTCACATTCCATTTACAAAAGGAATGGTTTTGCACATAGACAAATGTTCTGACCCTGTTGATGGCATGGGAACAAAACGAGCATTCTTCAAGGGTCCACACCCAAAAACAGCTGGACTAAATGCTATTAGTCAAACATGCTTTTCACAGCATTTATTATCCACTTTAGTAGTATTTACAAGCGGAGGGGAAGATAGTGAAAGGAGAAAGATAGTCAGGGGAGATGCACATGGGTGGATGCTGATCTGACTTACTGAATATGCCCTTTTAAAAAAATGATCAAACAGTAATTTTGACACGTGCGTGCATGTGTGTTTATGTTAAGATGTTATTTCTAGATTCTATTTGATTCAACAAATCTTGTGTATTTACAGCTGTGTATGTCTTCATTCACCACATAAAACTGTCAAACAGACATCACATGACTGTGAGAAGCTAGCATTTGCACTGTTGTTTTTGTTATGATTAAAGCTGCACTCATTCTTCTCTATGCATAAACAAAAATAATTACATTGCTACATTTTAGGCAAGTGCCTGGGAGATCCAAGAAGGAATCATATTAGCAGCGTGGAATACCATGAGCCCAACAAGAAACATATTTTCTTGTTGTTTTTCTTTCTCTGTCCTTTCAAGTTTTGTCAATGCCATAGTTCAGAGCGTTTTATAAACTTTGTGTTGTACTGTGAAAACTGAAATTGCAGTTCATGTAGACAGCACTGAATCTCAGTCATTCCTGCAGCTAGAATCTGCAGAGAGGGCAAGGCAGGCACTGCAAACCTTGAGAAGAAAGAATGAATCTGCACAAAAAGGTATTGAAAGCAAACACAACCTGTGGAAACATGTTGCCGTCATTCATTTTCCAAACCTGCCCATCCCAGCTGTCATCAAATAAGAGGTGGGGTAGACTTTGTATAAATGTCAGTCCATTACTGGGCCCCAAAGCAGACAAGTGGGACCAATGATTTGGCAAAGCCACGAAAATAAGAGCTGAAAATACAAACCTTGTGTGCAGCTACAACTAATTTTGCTTTCTGGAGTGTACAGTTATTTTTTTCCTCCCACTCAAGCAGGAAGAAAATCAGGATTTTCTTCCTGCTTGAAAAAACTAATGAGGAGTTTTAAAATGAAACAAATTGTTGGAGTTTTAAAGACCTTTTGTCTAAACAATTCCCCCCTGCAATTAGATTTTTGCCAATTTTGATTCTCTGTGGACAGGTTTGCTTTTCAGTTATTTTCAGGCATTGCTCCTCTGAGAAAAAAATAAAATAAAATGAGTCAAGAGTAGATATTTGCTTCCAACCAGTTGCTTATATGGTTCATATAAGATACCAGGTTGCTTGTGCTTAATTATGAAATATCGCAAGTGTGCTAATTAGACTCCCTTTACACCATATGTCCTATCATATGTATGCATTTACCAGCTCCTTTATTACGGTGGACCTTTAGAATCAGAATCATTCAATCCCAGGGTAGAAACTAAATCTAGATGGGGTAAAGACGACTTGTGGGATGTTCAAACTGAGCATCAAAATGGGGGAAAAACTAATTTAAGTGATTTTCAAGATGGCATGGTTATTGGTGCCAAACCAGCTGGTGAGAGCATTTCAAAAACTGCTGAACCACTGGGATATTCACACGCTCTTGGGTTAAAAGAGAAGGGTCTGAATAAGAGCAAATATTCAGACAGCACACACATGGATCAAAATGCATTGTTGATGTTAGAGCCCAGCCACATTGAAAAGATTAGTTTGAGGTAATAGAAATGTAAATTCAGCTAAAAAAGTCAACTAATTGCAACCAATGTATGCAAACTATTATCTGCATGCGCAACAAGTTGAGCCTTGCAGCACACAACAAAGGATGCATCTCCTGTCAGCTAGAAACAGAAAGAAGAACAGAGGCTGCAATTTGCACAGGCTCGTCAAGATTGGACAAAAACAGAGAGGAAAAATGTTGCTTAGTATAGTAAGTCTTAATATCAGCTGCAATGTTCAGACGGTAGAAACAGAATTTGGTGTAAGCCATATGAAAACATGGATCCACCCTCCTTGTATCAATGTTTCACGCTGTGGTGATGGTGCAATGATGTGGGAGATATTTCTTTGGGATACTTTCAGCCCCTTCTGCCCTGTAGAAACTCTGAATGCAACAAAATAACTGCTGCTGTAAAATAGAAATGGATAACATAATAGCACTGATGACAAGAAATACAGAGTAAACAGAATACATATTAGTTGGTTGACTAAACACTAAGCCTTTTGTTATATGTATTATATTGTTGCCATAATATTTTACAGTTCTAATGGCTAGATAGCAGGCTGGTTGTTGTTTCAAAGTACAATGCTTTGAAAATGTATTCACCACTGTCACATTTACATGTTTCAGATCAACAAACACATTTTAATATCAGATGTAGTTAATTTGAGGAAATGCAAAATGCAGTTTTCAATGGATTTTATTCATTATGGGGAAAAAAAGCTATCTGAACTTAACCAGGCTTTTTTAATCATACCCCTTTTTAAGTCATGATTTAATCGTGATTAATTACATCAGTTGTAAAGATATGTTTATTTCTACTAGCCACACCTTGGCCTGATTACTGTCAGACCTGCAGAAAACAGAAATCAAATAGATACAACCTTTGTCTAACAACAAGAAGTAGTCTGCAAACTCAAAAGAATTATGTCTGTATTAACAGAAAATCCCGAAAAAGCATGTCCGTCCATAATTTTGCAAACTTAAGCTCAAGTGCTAATATTTAATGCTGCATGGTGAGTGAATTAAGTAGAAATTCACAAGAATAATTTACACCATGTAGCTCTGATACAATGCAGTCATTTTTTTTACTGCTCTTTGAAGCTACTGTGTTGGTAGCTTTTTGCTAACATTGTATTTAAAAAAGTGGATAAAATATTTAAAAAACAAGTATCACCACACACCCAATTCCCTTGGGAACACTGTCCAAAGAATTCCAAAACATCAAGAATGATCTGTACAATATGTTGTCACTCTACATAGAAAAGTGGGAACAAAAACACTAGGCTATTTAAAACTTATGTGTGCCTGCTTGCTCTTTGGAAATGTAAACATTTACTGTATAAGCTGAAAAAGATCTTTAAAAAACGTTGCTTTACTGTGAATCGCTAGCCTAATATTTAGTTGTACAACCACCGTTTTTGAGAACTGTCTCACATCTGTGTTGTATAGAGTCGACTGACTTCTGGCACCTGTGAACAGGAATTTCAGCTCATGATGATTGGACCACATTCCAGTTGCCTTGGTTTTACCTCGGAAACAGTATGCTTGTCGTCGCCCCACAAGATTTATATCACCAATCAGGGTCCTGGAATAGGGCTGGTCGCTTTAGTATGTTAATCTTTGCATCCAAATCTGTATCTAATTAAAATGTGACTCCCTTACTAGTGCCTTTGGGTTTGTTGCCATGTTAAAAAATCCATTTGAAGGCCATTTCTCCTTTGGCAGTAGGCAAGACAACCTGTTCACTCATTCTGATTTATTCAGACGGATCAAGGATCCCTGGTATGTAAAACATCCCCATAACATGTTGCCCTAACCATCAGGCTTCACAGTCTGCCGTAGCTTGATTTTGATGTTAAGAAGCTTTCCTGATAAACTTTCTGAAGGTCCTAGATTCAAAAGGTACAATCCTACTTTCATCAGACCATAAAATATTGTACCATTTCCCTCTAAGCCATTCATTATCTTCTTTGGCAAATGGTAAGCTCTTCAACTCATTTTTTGTTTTTCAACAATTAGAATTTGCAGGTTCATCTTGCCAATAGCTACATTTCACTTAGGAATATTCCAATTATTACAGTACTTATCAGTAACTACAGTCATTCTGTGATTGCCCTGGAACTGAGTATTTGATCCATTGTATTGGTTTCCCTTTTTATCATCCTGGTTTTGGTTTCCATTTTGCAGCATTTGAGATTATTTATAATAAGAAACCTACTATCTTCTGGACATTTCCACGGCACCTTCTTATATGGTTTCTTTTATTATTTCACCTTTTTAATCATAGTCTGCCGTGATCTGGGATATTCAGGTTTTGAGAGAGTATTGCACAAAAAACAGCTGGTAGAACTTCTGAGGATGTTCTCCTTCAATAAGTGCCACATGTTAGACATCTGTTTTTTTTTTTTTTTTTTTTTTTTTTTCACAGAATGAAAGGCCTTACTGACTGAACTCTATGCCGCCAGTATTGGGAACACACCTCTTTTATTTAATGATCAGTTACACTAAATGTGCAGTATCCATGTCATGACTTTTGGGTCTATTGTTTTCTAGTACTCTGCTACATCTGCTGCATTTGCAATGCAGGCACATTATTTCTTTCATAGAGGCTGAACTAATGTTTACGCGGTACTTTTTAACACAAATTAACATAAAATTGGCTTCATTAACTAACCGAATAACTGCCTAGCACTTGGTATCGGTAATCGAATTTTAACTTACTTGGATCAGTGTTGGGATAAAAGGACCCGTGTCGGCACATCCCTACTGCAGACTAGTCCTCAAACAATCTAAAGACATCTGTTGTCCTCAAACAATTTAACACAGATTTTGTGAGCTGGCAGATAATTTGCCACAAGAAAACCCACGATGAAAACCACACCATATTTTATGGTTTAGTCAAAATGCCAAATAACTACACTTGCTGTTCAAAAGTGAGACTCAGGATCTTAACTGGAGAGTGATGGCAAAGAAAATGTGATGGAGCTAAAATAAAATTAGGAAGCTTGTCTTTAAACCTGTAATATTCGATATGAGTGTGAAATTGCATTAATCTAAATCTGAACAAAATCCCTTTGATCTGCCATGTGGCAACTGACAGAGGTTAGGAGCATTCCAACACAAACAGCCAGTTTAACTCCTTGATTTCATGACGAAATAACAGCAGTAAGTACGTAGTCTTTAATCATTAGAAAGCTTTTAATTATTATCCCTGAGATCAACTATTTAGCCATGCTGTTCTGTAAACATTTAACTGTAGTTCTGTTCACAACCTCCATTTTTGCTTCCTGGGAATTCTGATCCTGTGCTCTTATCTGACAGAGCCAAAACACTCAGCAAAGCTCTGTCACTTGGTCTGGATTGAAGGTACGCTCCTCAACTCTGTAAATGTCAACGGGACACCTGCTCAACTCTGCATAGTTTCCATGACAACAAGGTACTTGACAGCTGCAATGCACAACAGGATGCTGAAGTCTAACAGAAGTGATCTTGAGCTGTCAGGGGCAGACAGGCAGAGAGGATGACAGGCTGACTGAGAGATATGAGTGATACAAGATATTCCATAGCAGGAAAAAAATATTGATGAAAAAAGGAAGAAAAACTGAGATAAAGGCAGGAGAATGAAAGCAGATAGAATGAGTGGTGATCATATCAGTTCAAATAAGAGCAACAGAGAGGTTCACTAACACGAAGACAAATGAGAACATGGGAGAGAATGTCTCTTTGATGTGTTAGAAGCATGAAGAATAAAATAGGCACAGACAGGGGAAAATCAGGGCAAAGAAAGAGAGATATAAAGTGGGCGGTGACTGGTATACTTTTTGTAGGCATAATTTCCAGGGCAACAAAAGGGCAGTCAGGCACAGGGAAACAAAATCCTTGTCCGTTTGTCTCCTCAAATGGCCTCTAGGGAAAGTATGAAATGGGCCTTTTCTTCTTGGTCCTTTTCAGCTTTAAACCCCATCTACATGACAAACAGTGTCACTTTGAAGCTGCTTGTGTCATCTATGCCTATCTGTCACTCATTCCTGACCTTTTGCTCTTTCCTCTCATCTCTTTCTTTTTCTTTCTTTCCACAGTAATTCTACTTTTTGTCAGTGTTTCCTTTTTTTTTTTTTTACACAATCATTCTCATTTATCTTTGATTTCTGCCTTTGATTTCTTCCAGGATAAGTCTGTGATTAAAGAAAAAAAAAAATCAAAGATAGTTCAGTAGATTCCTGTTTCCCTGTGTTACATGTTTGAGAAGAAAAAAAATATTTAAGAAGTGGATGTCAGGGTTTTACAAGGGTTTATTGCTAATAGTATTGGTAATGAATGTTGAATTTTTGTTTAATGAGCAACATTAGGTTTTGTTTTTCTGGATTGTTTGGTTTAAATTATCTATTCTCCCAATTATACATGACACATTTTTGTCAAACATGAAAGAGCAACCCAGTGATTCCGTAGCACCATTAGGTCGATTCATCATTTGCGAGAAAAGACATACATGCTTAAATTTGTGTAAAAAAACAATAATCAATGACAGCTGTGTAAGTGCTTCAACAAAGTGGTCCTACCTGGTTGAAGTGCTCCAGCCTTTTCTTGAACTCAGCCATTATAGGGTCCATGTCACGAACTTTAACCTCTGGGTTTTGTCTCTGGGCATCAAGGCCATTTCCGATAATTCTGCCAGTATAACTGAGAGACGAAATATAGAAATGACAAAAGACATATTAGTTGGTTGACAGAACACATTCCCTGTTTGCAAATTATTTTATGGCAGTAATTGTTAGATAGTAGGATGGTTATAGTTACCAAGTACAGTGCTTCAAAAAGTACTGATTTCACCAGTTTTCTTGTCACATTTAAAAGTTTAGATCATCAAATAGACTTTAATGTCAAATTAAGTTAACTTGAGGAAATTCAAAAGGCAATTTTCAAATGACTTTTTTTATTATGGGATAAAAGGGATGCAAACCTACCTACGCTTATGTCAATTGTCCCATTTTTTTAAGTAATGAATTAACTCTGATTAGCCACATGTGTTGGAAAGATTAATTTATTTTCACTATCCACACCATGGCCTGATTACTGCCAGACCTGCAGAATACTAAAATCCTATAAATATAACCAACCTCTGACAACTGACAACATAAAGTATTCTCCAAACCAAATCCAAATCCAAGTCCAGATTTAAAACTAAATTAAACCAATGTAGCAAGACCATAGCCTGTTGTAGTGCCATTAAAGCCATGAAGAAAAAAAAAAATTAGCCAGATTGAATTGGCAACTTGTGACATGGGGAAGGAATCAAAATGGATTGTGAGCAAGGAAGTTCACAATCCACTTTGCGCAACCAGCTGCAAAGTAAAGAATGCCGAAACAGCTTTGTTTATTTTTGGCAGCTGATGCAAGAAAACGGACGCGGTACGGCAGATCGGTCGCCTTCCCTCACCAGACAAGCTGAGAGCTCAGAGACTGTATGCAGAACGTCAGGCCGGCCTAACCTCGACCACGTTTTCGGTTAGCTCATAGCCGCAGAGCTGCATATCTGCTGCTGAAATTACCAACATTTTCCCTGGACCACTGCTCTTCCTTGGACGTCCAAAGTGAACTGAACTCACATCAAGGCACCGACAAGTTTGGCAAAGGATGAGCAGGGAGAGTTAAATGGTTTATTTGGAAAGATTTGTGTGATGCAGTTACATTATGTTTTTAAACACATGGGACTGGGCGACATGGCTCCAGTTAGCATGTTGATACCATACAATTCGAGTGTGTTTTTATGGTTTTAGCAAACGTTATCTCCACAAGAGTTTTATACATTGATAGGATATTGATGTTTGTGTTATCTGTCCAATCATTATTACCACATTAATGTGGAATACTAATGTTGATTTAAAGGCGTTTTTTAACTTTAGAATTAGCCGATTTTAGCGAACGATCGCTACAGCGAACCCTAGCCTCCCGGAGATATAGTTGCATTAATAAAATCAAGTGTCCCTAAAGTTAATGATTTTACTGAGAAAATCTTTCTTTAAAATGTTATTTTGTCAAATAATGTTTTATCTCAGGATTTGAATTGTGATTGGGTTGAAAGACAAACCAAACACTGTTCTAAATTAGTTAAGCTAATTTAAGCTCATTCCATGTTCTTTAAGTTGAACTTTGGTTCTTTAACTCAGATCTGCAGGGAACCAGGATTCACTGAATTATTCTTATGATGGTCACCACTTTTATCTTTTGTGTCTTTTGTATGTACATAGTTCCTTAGCTTAGCTTCTTTTATCTTCATTTTGCTTAGTAGTTTAGTTAAGTCTCACTAGCCTTGTAGAGAGGATTTGTTGATTGAAACATAGTGTTAATTCAGATAAACAGCCTTATATGGTGATGTTCTCTAACCTGACCCTTGCCAGACGGATGTCGCTCCGCCTAGCTCCACTCACATCCATATGGGACCTCTTCATAGGATTTGCCTTTATTGAAGGCTGGGCCTTATCAAAAATCCTTGCATATAATTGGATAAGCCACTTGTCTGTCATCTTTATCGACGTGCTATTTCAACCACTCACACCGAAGCCAACCCGTGACGCTGTGAGAGCAACGCAGGACAAAACAAAACTTTTTTTTTTTTTTTTTTTTTAAATGTGTTTGCGGCTCTAGTGGCACGCGTTTTATTGACAGTGAACTGACAGGAAAAGGGGGGAAGACAGGCGGCAAAGCGCCGCGGGTCGGAGTCGATCCTGGGCCGACCGCGTTGAGGACTAAAGGCCTCCTAACATGGTTCGCGCTAACCGCTCCACCACGGGCGCGCCCCGGAAAACAAAACTTGCCAAATTCGGTCGGGAGAAGGGCAAAAACATTGTTTCCCCCAACAAAAGCCTTCAGAGCCGTTCTCCGATGTTCTTTTAATGACACAATATTAGGTAGATTGGACAACACGGAAGAAATAGCAGCATCAATGTTAACGCTTGCTTCTTCGATGCGAGCCGCCAGTGCTATCAAAACAGTCTCACGTCACGGTCGCTTCTCCACTACGTCACATCTATGAAACTCCAGCCCTACGTCCTGATTGGCTAGACAATAAAATTGGTTGGAGAAATCACTCTCTATGGGAGATGCCCCAGATGGATGTGAGTGAAGCTAGGCAGAGCGACATCCGTCTGGCTAGGGTCAGGTTAGATTTTCTCTGGATGTTCCTTTTATTTCGCCGGTACTTGAATCATCCCTTCAACTATTATCCTCCCACTGGACAATACCTAACAGGAGAGTTATTTATTAAACATTAAATAACTTTAAAACAGTGTATAATTGCACAACACTGTTTTTGCTGGGAAATCATACAATTTGGCTGAATTAAAACGAGAAGAGTTGGTCAAAATTCATCCACAATGATGTAAGACTCATCACCAGTTGTTGCAAACACTTAATGGCAGTTTGCTTAATGGCTTTCAAAAGTGGTAAGCCAGATTTTAGGTTTAAAGGGAAATTTAGGGCGGGGTTGGTTTGGAAGACTTACATAAACAACATAAAACTGCATTTTGTGTTTAGTGAGTTCATTTTCTGTTCACCCATCCATCCATTTTCCAAACCGCTTAATCCCTCATGGGGTCGCGGGGGTGCTGGTGCCTATCTCCAGCGTTCACTGGGCGAGAGGCGGCGTATTTTCTGTTCAATATAAAAAAATTATTTATGACCTAAAATTCTTAAGAGTAAGGAAATACTAACAGAGGAATTATGTAAGAGTTTTAATGCCTTGTCATAGCTCTGTAGTTGTAACAGTGTATAATTATAATTGAAATCAATGACATCAATGGAACCCTCGAGACTTGTCTTTTTAAAATAATCTGATGTATTTTTCTTTTCAATCCAGAAAAAAAAGTAAACTAAAACTTACATCACATACAGCAGTTATTAGAAACCTTAAATCATTAGGGGCGTATTTGCCAAATATGAAACTCACCAAATTACATAAAATCATTAACTGCTCCATTAGGCAATACACTTTGCAACAACACTGAATTAAATGCAGTCCAAATCATATAATAATGCTTTTATGTTCTCCTTTGACTGAAAATATTTGCTTTGAAAATGGTGGGCAAGGCAATCTCTGCTCTGCATGCTCTTTGGACCAGAAGCATGCTATTATTGAGCTTATGTCATGAGGGATATCTTTTCCTACAGCAAACCTTGTTGTGAGAACGTATTATATGTTTGTAATATAGTCTCTAAAAATAAAAAGTTCATATAACACTGTCTTGGAATGCCTTCAACAATAATTGGCAGTCTGTTTTTGTTTATATTCTGTAGCTACGGCTGAGTTTGGGCAAGCGGATATTTTCTTGTAGACGTTTTCTGACTTAAACATTATGCTTAATCATAAGCCATTCTGTCTTTACCACTTTAAGTGGGTAAGATATGTGTTTATGTGATCACATATTTTACCCTTGCAAAACAGGAAGTAATTTGAATTTAACACTGATCAAATAAAAAAGGTAAAAACAACAACAAATGCTGTATTCATAATTATTGTATAAAATAGTTTGAAGTCCCAACAAAGGCTGTGTTGGTGATTATGTTAAAAAACTGTTGTTGGTGTGCTCTGATGGTGCAGGGGTAGAGAGCACGACCCATAGATCTGGGCCTCTATTCCTCTTGTGCTCAAGGCCTGCTCCTGTGCTGCCATGATCAGTGCTTCAGTACTATCCTTCAGTCCAGCCCTCTCTAGCCATTGGCAGGATTTGGTCATATCAGCCATTTCAGCTATTTGTCGGTGGTACAACCCATGCAGGGTTTTTTCCTCCCATGATGGTTCCTTCAGTTCCTTCTCTTCCAGCTTTTATTATCTGAGACATTCACTGAGTGCTTCAACCCATGGGGCCATCTTCCTGATATATTATTGGAGCTTGGGTGTCTCATCTTCAGTGGTGGCTCTGATGCTCACTAGGCCTCTGCATCCTTCTTTGCACTTAGTGTATAGCCTGTGGATAGTGGATTTGGGATGGAATCCAGCATGCATGGTGAGTAGCTTTCGTGTCTTAACATTAGTGGCCTGGATTTCCTCCTTTGGCCAAGTTACTACCCCAGCAGGGTAGCTGATTACTGGCAAGGTATAGCTGTTGATTGCTTTGTTCTTGTCATTGAGCTGACTTCTCAGAACTTGCCTGACTCGTTGCAAGTATTTGGCTGTTGCTGCTTTCCTTGTGGCCTCTTCATGGTTGCTATTTGCTTGTGGTAGTCCAAGATACTTATAGGTCTCTTCAACATCTGCTACTCTTCCTTCTGGGAGTGCAATACCCTCTGTGTGGATTACTTTCCCTTTCTTTGCCACCACCTGGCCACATTTCTCCAGCCCAAATTACATTCTGATGTCCCTGCTGTAGATCCTGGTGGTGTGGGATCAGTGAATCAATGTCTCACTCTTAGAATACAGCTTGATGTCATCCATGTACAGGAGGTGGCTGATAGTGGCCCCATTTCTGAGTCGGTATCCATAGCCAGACTTGTTGACTATTTGGCTGAGGGGGTTCAGGCCTATGAAGAACAGCACAGGGGACAGGACATATCCTTGGTATATTGCACATTTGATGGAGATTTGTGCAATTGGCTTGAAGTTGGTCTGTCTGTCTGTCCTGCTATTAATTATCAATTCATGAACTAAGCAATATGGTAGGTGAGTGACAGACACTGACATCGAATTAATTGATGCTTCCACCAATGGTGCTGAAATGATTTTTGATGGTTATAGTTGGTGTGTTGATATAGACATGTTGATGGGAACGTCATGTATTTGTGGTTGTGTAAGCTCACATGTCTATGTATTTATGCAAATAATAGTGGAGAAAATCATGAAAGTGCTGAACCTGAGAATTTGTGGCCTGTGATCTGAGCAATGTGTTGATGAGGTATGTGCTCCATCAGTTTGCTGAAACAGCACTTTACTGATCGAGCCAATAAAAATTCCACCTCTTAACCCTGTCATGCTGCACATTAACTTTACATCTCATTGTTCTCTTTTATTATTCATTCCTCCATGTATTGCTTGATTTACTTTAGCGTATTTGTAAAGCTGAATTCCAAGGCACAGAAGAGATAATCATATCTTTGTTTTGACAACAGCTAAAGCTCTTATTGCTGCCAACTCTAAATCTTTTCAGGATGAAAACAAGCATCCGTTTTCCAGCATCACTCCACTGAATAAAATAATTAAATGAAAAATCAAAACCTCTGTGGGTTGGGAGCGTACCCGTGTCTGTCTCTGGGCTTGGCTCAGGATGACAGTATTGGTGCGGAAATGATCACAACAGACTGGATGCTAGTCAAAGGGAAGTGTCACGGTGAATCTGGCACGGTATTAGGCCCATCATATTTCATCGGAGCAACACTTGATAGTACATGAGGGACATGACAAATGACACAAGGGGATATACAGGGATAACTACTCGATAGAAAATTTAGTGCTACAGTATAATCCAGTGGTTTATGACAAATATTAGACGATTACTGCAGCAACAGTACTCTAATTATAAAAACTTTACCCATTGTGTCTTCCTTTTATCCCCTTAACTCAATATAAGTGTCATTACAGTTGACTCATGGCTCTCTGGCTCTTTTTGGTGGAACAGTAACATTCCTCCTCTGAATGCCCCATTAACACACTCTCTTAAAGGCATCTTTGTCTTGATCTTCCTTCTGCTCAGAGCACACAGTGGCAGTGACTTCCACTCCCTATTTCCAACTACTAACTGGACTCACTTGATCTTTTAAAGGTCTGTAAGAATGATTTTTGTGTTTGAAGCAGAAAAGAAAACTATATATCCATCCTCAAAGGGGGGAGATAGCAAAGTGAACTTGACCCCTTTTTACATTTTTTATAAATACTTTACATAGAAATATGGCTTTGCGTGGAGGAGTTATGGCTTTGAGTAGATGTATTTTAAATATGGTTTATAAAGATTGTGAGCTGTAACAATGACGGTTTTCAATAAAGCTATATTTAACTTTGCAGTTCATCAAAGTGCAAATCAGACAGTTTTACCATACTTTGACATTTCTTTGTGCTCATCTCGTTATCTACAGAAAAATCATCTTCATATCTTACATATTTTTTTTTTCAAGGCAATGGTGCAGCCTGGCTTGTCACAATTGATTAATTTCCTTTATAAATAAACACACATCATTACTAAAATATGGATGTAAACTTTTAACAGAAAGTTGACCAGGCAAAATTAAACAAATAAAAACAAATAAAACTTACTAGTTGATCTCTATAAAGACAACAATGCTTACATATTTTTACAGTCAGCTACACTACTGTCATGTTTTAGTTTATTTTACGTTTATTTAAGTTTCTTCCCTGCTGTTTATGTTCTCTAGTTGTTCGGTTTTGGAAGGACCCAAACGCAAAGCAGTGAAGGTATCAGGTTTTAATGAACAAAGATATTTAAAAAAATGGGCTGAGCAGCAGGGGAAATGAAGTCAACAGAAGAAACTAGCAAAGAACTAAGAAAACCAGCAAGCTTATATAGTGAGGGGATGTGTGGTGAATGACATGGGCTATAGAAGTGAGCAATCAGGTGGGAATGATAATCAGCTGAATCTCATGAAGACAGAAGAGCAGAGCTGAGAGGTGTAATGAACTGGTACTGAACTCTGTTCAGTTCCTGTTCATTACTCTCCTCCTTTCATGTCCCTATGCCCTTGTTGGTCTCAGCTGTTCCTCATTTCCACTTGATTACCAGTGTTGCCAAGTTTGCTTATAATAAGCAACTTTGGACTTCTTTTTTTTTTCCGGAAGTTGCTTGTAGTTTTTATGAGTCGCCACTATAGTATTTTCGGGATTGTTCACTTCTTTGGGTTATAAAAAAGAGATTATAAACAAGAGGTATACAGATACCTGCTCATGCTGCTGTGTTACAGACAGTGTCAGCACATATCATGCCACCCCCCTCACCACCACCGTCACGACCGAGTCATGGTGGGTAGAAATACAGAACATGCAGTTTCACAGTATAGAAATGCACCATGTAATAAAGTGTGGTGGGTTGCTTGTTGTGCTTCTGTTGGGCTTGTTTTCATAGAGCTGGTCACTTGTTTCTCTCGCAAGATCGGGCAACACTGTTGATTACACTCACCTGTTTTGCCACGCCTTTCTCCACATTTTCCCCTTTACATAAGCTCTCTGGACAACTTGTTGGTTTCTTTCTTTACACTGATCTATGCCTGATACTACGTTCCTTCGTCTGTCTGACTGCTTTTCTGTGCTGAATTTCCTGGTGCATCTGAACACACAAAACCTGACATTGTGAAAAAATATTGTAGTGAGGTCTGTGCATAAAATAATCTCAGAGAGTTCTGGAAGCTTAATTCCAGCCTGTTTCATCCACCACAAACCCATATTTGATCTGTATTTGAAATCAATTCTTATCAGTGTTCAAGTTTCAACCATCTCAACCAAACTTTCACCCTCAAATTAAGGACACCTGGTTAGCTTGTTGAAGAACGCCTAAGGAATGGCCAAGACAATGTGAAACTGGGAGCCAGGCAAACACTGATATCACCATCTATAAGTGAAGCAAGTTTCACGTCAAAATGGACAGAGAGGGTCCTGACCAAAGAAGAAGCTCCTCCAAGTAAAAGTGACAATCACCTTTTAGACTAAAATATTTGTCAAAATGCAATTTCAATATACTGTAGTTCACCTTCATGAAATAAATAATAAAAAATCATCCCCTGAGACTGTTTTTATGCCTGAGAATAAACCCTTAAAATTAATCTTAGCTGTACAGGTGACTTTTATATTATTTAACGTATATAATAAATGTTAAATAAGATAAGATAAGATAAGATAATAAGTTTATTTATCATCGCACATTGTTGCCAGCATTATAAAGAAAATTCTTTGGGTTCCTGTACCGAGAAATAAAAGGATAAAAAAACAGTAAAAAATAAGTAATAGATTAAACAACAGATAAATAACAATAAAGCAGTTTAAGAGCCATTGAAGAGTCTGTATCTATGTGGTATAGATATTTATAAAGCAGTTGTAGGTGAAAATGTTAATTGTAGAGCAAATTATTAACAGCAACAATTAAGGGGTAAGACAGGCAAGACAAACTGCACATAAATAAATAAATAAATGTGGCACAAAAATCAAGAATAAAATTAAGTAATGACGAATGACTAGGAATGAATTGCATATCCCAAGCAGGTGTTTTTTGTATAATTAAATTATACTGCACTAACAAGTGGGGGTATGTATGCTTGTGTGGGGTCAAGCTAGATATAAATTTGATAGTGAGATGGTGTGTCCAATTATATTGATGCAAAATGAATATATCGATCAATATAGTAATTTTTAAGATACGCCTTGGTTTTTAAATTCACAAGGCATGAGCCTATAGTGAACAGGTTAGTGTCATTATTTTAGAATTGTACCTTGAAGTAGTACTGTAACTTTGATTGAGATTTTATTTCTTTTTTTTTTTTTATTTCATTACTGCTTTTCTTGGAATAAAATATTTTTTTTGACAACCGTTTCTTCTTGTATTGGATGCTGAGCAGCTGGATTGATTTTTCTCAATACTTTTTTATATTTTTATATTTTGTTATGATGCATAACTACATAGCAACAGGATGGTTTACAACAGGGAGCAGCCGATTACCATTGAAAAAGAAGAAATAATACGACAATGAAGCCAGAAATCCCTCAGGAGTTGAAAAGGAGACATCATGGTTGCAGAGCAGGAACAAAGAGGAGATAGAGAAGGAGGAAGTTCAAACCATCTCTGCCATCCATTATCATGAGCAAGGCAAAGGCAAGGCAAGGCAAGGCAAATTTATTTATATAGCACAATTCAGTACAGAGACAATGCAAAGTGCTTTACATGATCAAAATATAGGAAAATAAAACAGAATAAAAGCAAGCAGGGATAGTGTAGAAACAAAGTGAGCAATGTGAGAGCATTAGCTAGCAAGTTGGATGAACTTCAAGCCCTGACAAGGACTCAGAAAGAGTATTGGGAATGCAGTATTATGTGTTTACTGAAACATGGCTGCAAGATCATATCTCAGACTCCAACGTCTCTCTGCTGGGCTTCCTGACTATATGAGCAGAGACTTAAAGAGCAACAGGAAAAGGAAAGGAGGCTGATTGGCAGTGCTTGTCAACAACAGATGGTGTCACCCAGTACACGTAACTGTGAAATGTCATTTTTGCAGTCCAAACATTGAACTGTTGGCAGTAAGTTTACGTCCATATTATTTGGCAAAAGAGTTCCACCTTGTTGTTTTGGTAGTTGTTTACATTCCACCCTCAGCTATTGTGGACAATGCATGTGATGCCATCAGTTCCGTTGTTGCTAAGATGCAGCACACCTCACTCTCTGCTACACCACCAATGTTTCAACAGTTTGCCAGCTGCTCTACCAGAGGAAGCAAGACATTGGATTTGTTTTACACAAATGTCAAGGATTCAAATATTTCCAAATCAAAACATCCTTTGGGTAAATCAGATCACAACCTTGTTTTGCTCTGCTCCGTTTATAAACCCCTTGTCAAGAGACTACCTGTAACAAAAAGGGTTGTGAGAAAGTGGTCAGAGGAAGCTGAAGAAGCCCTAGAGGGTTGTTTTGAAACCACCAATTGGATTTGTCTTTGCAAGCCACTTGGAGAGGACTTACATGCCACAGCTGAGTGTGTGACCGATTATTTGATTTCCATCCTTCTCCCACATTTCTGTGTCTAGAAGTCAGGTGAATAGGCAGCTGGAGAGACTTAACCAGAACCAGGCTACCACTCCAGATGTTGTCAGCCCCAGAGTCCCGAATGTCTGTGCAGAGCAACTCTGTGGGATTCTGTAGCACCTTTTCAATCTAAGCTTGACCCTAGAGAAGGTCCGGTTCAGGTACCAAAGAAAACTCACCCATCAGTCATCAGCAACGACTATAGACCTGTTGTCCTTACATCCCACATTATGAAGGTTCTGGAGAGACTCCTGTTGGCCCACCTGTGTAAGCAAACCAGCAGATATCAGGACCCCCTGCAGTTTGCTTATCGCAGTGAAGTTGGAGTTATACACCTGCTTCAACAAACCCACTGTCATCTGGACAAAGCAGGCAGCACTGTAAGGATCATGTTCTTTGATTTCTCCAGTGCATTTAATACAATTCAGCCTGATCTGTTTCTCCTCAGTCTCCAGAAGACTCAGGTGGATGCCTCAACAATCGCCTGGATCAATGACTACCTGATAAACAGACCACTGTTTGTGGGACTTAAGGACTGTGTGTCCTACCAGGTGGTCAGCAGCACAGGAGCACCACAGGGGATTGTACTCTCACCATTCTTTTTCACTCTGTACACTTCAGACTTACAGTACAAGTCTGACTCCTGTCATCTACAGAAATACTCGAATGACTCTGCAGTTGTTGGGTGTATTAACGATGGATAAGAAGCTGAGTACAGACAGCTAGTGGATCACTTTGTGTCATGGTGTCGGAACAATCATCTCATCTTGAATGTGAACAAAACAAAGAAGATGATTGTAGATTTCAGGAGAAACAGGATTAGATCAAACCCAATTTCCATCATGGGAGAAGAAGTGGAGATGGTCGAGGAATATATATACCTCAGTGTTCACATAGACAACAGACTGGACTGGAGACTCAACAGTGAAGCCATCAACAAGAAAGGACAGAGCAAGCTGTATGTTTTGAGGAAGGTGAGATCCTTCAAGGTTTGCAGCAAGATGTTATCTCTAAGTCTGTTGTTGAGAGCATCGTCTCTTCTGCCATCAGCAGCAGCATCAGAGCCAGGGACCTAAAAAGGGTTAACAACCAGATAAAGAAGGCTGGTTCTGTTCTGGGGATGACTGTGCAGCCTCTGGAGACGATGATGCAAACAAAGATTTTGCATAAAATCAAAAAAATTATGGACAATCCTGAAGATCCTCTTCATGACATTGTCATTGAAAAACAGAGTCTCTTCAGCTAAAAGCTTTTTCAGATTGGTTTTAAAACGGACAGCAACAGGAGACCTTTCCTGCACACACCCATTACCATTTATAATAACTTCTTGACAAAGTGAGTTACATCAAGATTTAATTTCCCTTTGGTATAAAAAAAAGTATTCTTGAATTGAATTACTTTTATAATTAGAAGAACGCTGTTTTTTGATTTAAATGCCTGATACATGTAAGAGCTTAAAAATAAAATGGTCAAATCATATGTGGGGTTGTTTTTGTGACTTGATATCAATGTAAATAGTAGTGTCAGATAGATGATATTACATCATATCGAGCGCAGATTTCTGAACTGAATTAATGGAAGTGATATTGGCAAACATCGTATCGTCATCCAAACAAATCGATTTAACATCGTATTGTGATAAAGCTGGTGATTTACACTACAACTTGAAACGCAGGTACGAGTGATTCTGAATCTTCTGCCTTCCAGGAGGAATTTGCAGAGATGATGAGCCGAATGTATTGTGTCTTGGATAATTCTCCTGGCCCTGCTTTGACATCAAGTCTCAAAGATGTAACTGGTGGCTAGAAGATCATACCTGATAACCCTATGTGCTGATTTTATGACCTTCACCAGCGCCTTCTACTCCTTCTTGTGGCATCCTGTGTACCACGCTGTGACACCGTAAGTAAAAATCCTCTCCATTATGCACCACTAGAAGTTCATAAGAACGTTTTGAGGTAATCCAGCCTTCCTCTGTCTTCTCAAGATGATGCTGATGGTGTAGGTGGTGTGGATATGTGTGCAAAAACAAATTAATGCATTCAAACGCGTTGCAGACACTTATTATAATTATTATTGTTATTATTAGTATTATTTCTATAATTATATAATCTTGGGTAAAGTCCACATTAAAGAACATATTTCCAGTAGGTATATGTTGCTAAATACATCATCAGAAACATTGAACACTGGAAAAACCTGTGAATACAACTAGGCCTTCCTGCCTTTTTAAGAGGAAAACCTGAAGTCACAAGTGAGTCCAGCAGTGAAAGCAAGGGAGTGGTCTAGTGGATGTCTGTAGCCAGCTAACTTTACGAGTGGGGCTTGGACATGTTGAAATAGTCTGTACGAGGGGTTTTGTTCTGAAATGCCAGACTGTTCTCACACGCTGTGAACCCAGCAGCCTCTTGCTGTACTACAAACACTAAAGGAACTGGTGAAAAACCACTTTACAAACATTTAATCAACATAACCTATGAGAACATGCTGCCACTTACAGTGACTATAAATATGTCTAAACAGATAAAAACCCTCTGCAGTGTCATGTTCTGTTCAAACGTAAATAATATGTTGCTGAGACCTGCCATAGCCTCTAAAATCCAAGATTTGCTCCCATGGAAAAATAAATATTTCAAACATCAAGTAAAAAAAAAGATGCTGACTGAATTTTTTGGTTGCTCTTGCTGAAGCTGTCTCAACTCCTGGCACTAAGCAATGTAGCAGGCTGTACTTCAAAGGCACCATTATTAAAGAGGAAATACTTGGATCACAAAATGTGCAAGAAGAAACTGCAAGCAAATGTGGAGGGGTCATCTGCAGGGCAGGCCAGCTTAAGCAGTATACTTTTTATTCAATGCTCTTTTCTCTCACCCATCCTGCACTCCTACCCTTTATTTTGTGCTCCTAGATTACCTGTCCAAGTCAACTCGTTGGTTAGAAGTTCAACGTCTATTTTTTTTAATTTACTGGCTTTATTATCTTTATAGCTGCTGCCATTGTCTTTTGTAACCCATCTGGATCTAAATTGACTTGGACGGTATTAGCCATACTCTACTGGTTTCATTCTACCATAACTTTCTTCTTTTTCTATTGCTGATTAACAACAAAACCTCCACTTTGCTCAATTTTGTTAAGCCTTGAGTTAATCTATTTAAGAGGTGATTTAAGGTTGCCGTGTGATTCTGTGGTGCTGGCTAGAAGCCCAGAGAGCCTCCTGTCATGCTTTTCAGAATGAGATAGCTCAGATTTGTGGGAAAAGTCGAGCAGAGTCAGAAATTTAAAGATCAGTGCTGGGAAAAAAAGACATCTTGGCAACAACAAACATCATCGAAATAGATAGCAGCAGAAATTTTGGGGTTTAATCTTTCTTGTTTTGAGGTTGCTTGGAATTTGTTTTGATGATTTCATTCTGACTAACAGCTTCTTGTGATGGGGAGTGTCTGCATGACGAACCAGAAGAGGGTGAGAAACTCAAAACTCTGAAATCTTGTTGTTTGTAATAATTCATCTAAGGCTCAGCCAGCGTTGATCCTCTTGAGGCAACCCAGAATTCAAAGCAGATTTAAGTGGTTTCAACGCTGTTTGACTTTTGACTCTCAGGATAAACATAGTTTGATTAAACAGCTATGGTTTTTGACCTTTTGCAATAATTGTCAGGGATATAATTAGAAAGGAGCAAAACATTTAAACATCCAGCAATACCATGGCCCTCAAAGCTAAATACAAGCATAAAAATGTAAAAATAAATAAAGCAATGCTTATAATTTAGAGCAGTTGTTATGGTCAACTCTAGGCTGCATCATCTCTGTCAAGCTTATGCTTTTTTTGTCCACAATGTTTGCATTAGCATACCTTAAAAGTGAACTTCTTGGACTATATAGGAGGCACATCACCTGTGCGTAGCTGGTAATGTGTATATCTGAGGCATTCCTCCCTGAAAAGGGGTGTTTATGACTTTGTGGTAGCGTTGGAATTACCCCTTCTGAAGTGGACCCAGGTTAATTTTACCAAGACTGGGCTAGCTTATTAAATGGTTGCACTGCAACAGTTATATGGCTTAGGGTCTTACAACTCAAATTACAAACGGCTCACACACAATAAAATCCTGGTCTCTACAGTGCAATAAAAGCTGTGCTTACAAAATGCTCCCTTTCATAGTTTGCTTTCTGTTAATGCCATCAATTACATGTACCTGGCTTTTTATTAGGTCAAGTCAGGTGCCTCATGATTTCCTTAAACATTTAGTGTTTCATACATTGATTGATCCTTATGTACAAGAATAAATTACATACCCAATACTTTATGTCAGATTTTATTTAATATGCATCATACACAGTGTCTCGCAAAGCAGTTTGTAACGCATGAACTTTATTTTACCACAATAAAGCTATAAGATTCAGGAAATTATTTTTTGAATCCCTGTGGGTGAGCAACTCAGATAGCACATAATTATGAACTGAAAGGAAAATGATAAACAGCTTTCGATATTTTATTACCAATAAAAGTTCATCTATTAATTATCAGCCACCGAGAGTCAATACTTTGTTTTTAAAAGCAACTTTGTTTGCAAGAACATCTGCAAGTATTTTGGGAATATCCATCTCCAGGTTTGTCCATCAAGAGAGCAAAATTTGTTACAGAAACCATGCAATTTCTGCAAAATAGCTGAAGATCAGTCAGATAGCGTGTACTCATCTTTGAACAGCAAATGTTAAGTCTTGCAACTACTTCACAATTGGTTTAAGCTTGAACCTTTGATTAAACCTTTATAACACATGGATATGCTTTCAAATAAACCCTTGCATTGCAGCTCTGGCTCCATGTTTATGGTTGTTGTCCTGCTGCAAGGTGAACCTCTGTTTCAGTTTCAAGTCTTTTGCAGTCTCTAACAGGTGTTCTTTCAGAACTTGGTATACAGAAGTACCATCTGTTTTCCATTGTCATATGACCAATTGAAGAGGTCTTATTGTATAATCAAAGCGTGGGATGTTGCGCTCATCAGAATTAAAAGCTATAGATTTAAGACTTACACAAAACAAATAATCCAAAATGGATAATGAATAATGAACATTATAAAGTCAGACACATTTTATAAGGAAACAGAAATGATAATCACTTTTAATTTCTGTCATGATATGGCGTTGAAGTGGAACCAAAGTGCGACAGGAGCGAGACAGCGCCATGATGATTTTCTGACGAACAAAAAAACTTCCAAGGTACGGGAGAACGCAGGGGACAGAAAAAAGCAACAAGACAATGGTATGGAAGCAAGGAAGGGTAGCAAAAGAACAACGGAATCTTGGCAGTGTAACAAGGATCAACGGGATGTACTTAAAGATAATTGGAAAATAATTAACTCAATGAAAATTCAGGAAGGAATAATCAACAGAATACCAAACAGCAGGGAGGGGAGACTAAAGCAGTGAACTAAGAAGACATGAAACAGAATATTAAATTATACACAAATGAGAACTGAGCACAAACAACAGATAATCGTGACAGTCTTGTCATTTATGTTCAGTGTGTTTGTACTTTTTCTTGCAGTTTTCCCTATTGATAAGCTATCAATAGGGAATACACACTGCACTTAAAAAAATTAAACGTGTGACCTTATACAGTATGTTACTTAACATTGATCAAGTTCCATGTGTTGAAACAAGGCATCCTGGATGGTTGCCTGTCTCTGTGTTTGCTTATGTGATCAGCCATGTGGTAGCTGTTGACTGAGTGATTTTTCTCAGATTCGTGTGTAGATGGAGATGAAAGATGACCCCAATCCCCTCCACTCCAGTAGACCGTAGTCTCGGGGTGATGCGATCCACTGTTAATAGCAAAACTACATGCTCTTCAGCTGTCCAGTCTACTTAAGGCCAAATTGGTTAAAGAAAAAAAAACAGATTGCAGACAGACTTTCAGGGGGAAGTTTGGAGGATCCGCTGGTGACCAAGGTCACACTTCCTGAATACAGTAAGCCTAACGGATAATATTTATTATACCCCCCAAGCCATTGCTTGCGGACACACACCAGCCCTGTTGTAGGTTATCCAAACGAAAAAAAAATTGTTTTTAATTTAGCCCATGTCTTGTCCTTTCTTGGAATGTGCTGAAGACCACTGTGACCTGAGACAAATCCAGATATCTGGGAAACCGGAACAAAAACTGAGCAACAGTGAGCGAACCAAGTTTCAAGAGGAAAAGAGAACTAATTCAATGCAAAGCTAAACACTCCAATATGTACAGATACCCACATCCTGTTGTTATCAGCATACTGTGATTACCTTGTACCTGAGAGCTGTTTGATATCATTAGACCTATTCTTTTCCCATGTCTGTCTGGAGGCGAGGTGAGACAGTATCTAGCCAGGCTCATCATTAGCTCATTACAGACCTGCATTCAGCTGAGCATGTCTCATTTCGTCAGTACTCCAGGCTAATGAACAAGTATTGATTTATCTAACAATTGCGGCAGCTGCAAAGTGGCAAATTAATTTGGTGATAGTGACTCGCACTTGGCAAACAATACCCATACTCCTTTTTTTTTCACCACGTAATCTTTTTTCTATCACTCCGTTTTGTTTGTGTCATATTTCCAAATCTAAGGTTACAGCAGGGTATTTCTCTTATTACAATACAAACTATTTGAGGTTATCAGATTCAACAGTTCCTCCACAGAAATAACATTTTAACAACAGTTATAACATCCTCTTTGACAGATTAGCCCACACTGTCAATACCATTACGCACTGGTTTAAATTATATCTCTCTGGACACACTCGGTTTATCTAAAACAAATCCTTCAAGAGGGCAGTGCACGGACTTGACAGGAGGTAAAATATATATATATATATTGCCAAGTGCTTACCAACTGAGTTTTCTATTGCTTTTTTGGTTTTCCAGTCTATTTTAACTCTTCCATATGCAGTCCAAACACTGTCAGAGCTAAAAGAAAAGATTGTGGTACACAGTGTGGCTGGGTAATGATGCTGAATGTTTTGTATGAGTTGCCATGGAGGCCTAATCGAAAGAGTTTTTTCTGTGCTTTTCAGAAGAAGCCTGGTCTAGATTTGATAATCTTTAGATTAAAATGGAAAAAGAGCAGGCTAGTCAACCTATATACAGTATTTTACTGCCTATCCTACCTACTTATAGGGAACAAGGCCTAACTTCATAAATATAAATATTTTTAGGGTATCTTTAGTTTTTGGCAGTTTTCATATTTTACTGTAGAAAAAAATACAAATGTGAATCACCTAAAAAAAACACAAATTCGAGGTCCAGGGTGGCCTACAGTAGATATCTAAAAGACAAAATATCACACTCAACACATCCCAGGCAGTCTCATTCTTTATTCAAACCAGAATGCCAGTATTGCTGTTGCTTTTCATCCTAATCTTTTTCAAATCAAACTGAATAAGTCATTTGTTCTATTACATGCAATTGTTTTATAACATTAAAGAAAGTTTCTGTAGCAGAGCCTTTGACAGCTTTTTGTGATGGCCTTTTTGCTTGCAGCCAGCAGATTTTAGATTGTTTTAATACATTTGTAACCCTGAGTGTTCTTAAGGGCGCTTATCAATAAAATTTATTAAAAATATTTGGTTTTGTTGTTTAGCAGTTTACAGGGAACGCATTAATCCTTTAGTGAACTCATAACTACACTGGGCACTAACATACATTAGGTGCTGGCCTAAGAAAAAGTACTGCTATACTGCCTCTATGTGGTGAGTGTTGTGAATTGAATGAAAACTGCATACATTATTTAAAAGCAACGGCTGCACCCGAACAAGGTCACTTGAAAAACGAGCTTGCAGATTAGTTATAGAACTGCAACATTTTTTGATTAGTAATTATATTAGTCAAAATTAGCCTGTTGAACAATTACACAGTGCCTTTCAAAAAGGGATACCAAGCCATCATTTAGCCTGTCATTACCAAAAAGTAAACATTAATATTCTTGTTAAAAAGTTTTTTTTTAGTCCGTAAGTCTGGATTAAACAAACTCTATCCAGCTCGCTGGTTGAAGGAAAGTATTGCAATTTTTTTGTGAATTTTAGCTCCATGGACATTGTACATTTTATCCAAATCAAATAACTTAAAACCGACAAGTTTTATTTGCAACTAAGTGAGGGAACCCACCATTCTCCGTCTTCGCAACTACAAATTTATGACTCAGTGGGGACATGAAAGTTAAATTATAAAAATAAATTTGTGGTGGAAACACTAAAATGGTCATATGAGTTTAAAGCTCTTATAGCCTGTGATGGAAATGAGATCGATTAAAACTGTAATTGGTCCGTGGTTTGCTTTGAGGACATTTCCAGGCCTGGCCGCCCTGACTATGTCTGTGGCTGGGTGTTACTATTCCCCACCTCTGTGTCGCCTGCGTTAATGTACCAGCAGACGTGCTGCAGACTGAGACAGCAGACCACATAGACCTCTGGAGAAAAGAGCAGAACCATTAGACTGAGGGAACACCAGTGCAAAACCCACTGTGTACACTTAAAAATTGGCAAAACTGAGACAGATTTTGTCATGAAGTGAACATCCATTTGAACAAAAGCCAGGCTATCAATAACATTTCCATCCATTTATCCAAACAAAGCACCACTAACCTCATCTCTTTTTGATCTGCACGTCATCTGAGGCATAAATTACTGATCTCATTGCCAGAAATTTATTTTAAACTATAGGCCTCTGTGTAAAAATTAACAGAACAAAAATGATATTATTCATGTAGCTAATAATCTAGTTTTTGCATTTTAAATTAAACCTTTATCATAATATCTTTTTCACTCCTCCTTATATATTCCTTATTTATTTTTATGTTTTTGGCACACATTGTTGGGAGGAGACCATGGGGCAGACCCATAACTCTGGGGAGAGGCTGGATAGAATCCATCTTCTAGGCTGCAAGAAGAAGTTGGACGGATGGAAAGATTTTATTGCTTGTGAAATAACCAACCAACACCACTGATAACTAAAGCAACAAGTCTGAATAAAAGTTTTCTCAGCACCTCAAATGGAAAGTATTTGGCTTTTTTAACTGGCAATTAATCACATGCTGCAGTGACAAAGGATTGCCACTAAGTGGCAATACAGGTCAACATAAAAACTAAAAACTGCTGGAAGGAAGGAAGGAAGGAAGGAAGGAAGGAAGGAAGGAAGGAAGGAAGGAAGGAAGGAAGGAAGGAAGGAAGGAAGGAAGGAAGGAAGGAAGGAAGGAAGGAAGGAAGGAAGGAAGGATGGAAGACCTAAATCTGAAACTCTCCTTAAGCCACATGTCTGCATGCCGAGAAGGGCATGGATAACTGAGGTTAGAGGTCTGGGGGGGAGACAGAGGGACAGTTGGTGTTTGGAAGGCAGACAAGGGCAGGCAGGGGCAGAGCCAGTAGAGTAAACTATGCCCAAGAGCACAGCCGGGCGGAGTGGACTGTGATCCTCTGGTGTGGTGGGACCACCTGTTTGCCTGTCTGTCTATGTTTAACTGGTCGGAATAGCATGAGCTAATGCTTAGGGCTGACATTTTTTTAGTAAACGAGTAAAAAAAATATTTTTTTCTGTTTTTTGCAATCAAATTACCGGTTTGTGTGTTCATATCAACCCCTATTGACAGAAGAAAGGATCTGACAGGGTGTAGCGTGATGAAGCCAGAGCTCATGGTCTGCTGCAGCAAGGAGGTTGGGGCACATGGAAGTACTTCTCACATTCATGTTCTACCATGAACTCATGCACTCAAATTCACAAGACACATCAACAGCCCCAAAGTATACTTATCACGCCAAAGAGCAATCACTTCAGACCACAGATGGTCCCCTGAAACTCAATAGGATGGAAATTTGAGAGCGCATTGTAGATAAATGGATTAAGGGCCTGCTTTAACTGCAGCTATTCAACACCAGAATAACATATATTGGATTATGTACTGCAAACTTGTCGTTAAAGTTTGAGAAGAAGAGAATGATTGCATTTCAGACAAAGAGAAGAAGGGCAAAGTTTGGGGACCTGTTATCTAAATGAAGTCAAGCAGATGGTAACATTGACAAACACGTAGACAAAATGGCCTTCTTGGCGGAAATCCCAGCCATACCAATCATGTTTGCCATGGACAGGCATATCTGTCAATCAAGCACAGATTGGAAATTGTACACAGCATCATAAAGAGCCACTCAGATGAATTTGAGAAGTCCAGGTTGAGCCAGTTTGTTCAGCGCCAATTCAGTAATTTATCTCAGTGTCATTATGACACTGGTTATGAAATATTAAATTATTCTGTCACATGAGTAACCTTTGACAGACTCTTAACATTTAAATATAAAAAACAATGGTGTTTTCTTTCACTAATACGTGTATGTTGACAATGAAATCAAGAAAATAATACCAAAGGGAAAAAAAAACTGTTCATCCTGCTATTTGTTTTTGAATCAATGAGATCATGGAAGGTACAAGGATTTTTAGCAAAGTTGTATTTCCCTACGAGAATTAAAAAATCTACATTTTCTGTTTATGATTTAGCTGATCAACTGCTGCTTGTAAACATCATGGTGGGCAAGCAACTTTTTGCAGATTTCCACACATCTGCTTAACTGTATTGCTTTCCACAGCCACCTATGAAGCTAGTCTGTCATTACCCTCTCTAACAGAAAGTATTCCTGGATCAGTGATTTTGTGCACTTTGGATGCTTTGCCTTTTCAAATCTCTCTCAGTCTATCTTTCTGAGAACTGAACTGAGTGATGGAAATGTGAAGGTATATGCTGTGCAGCAAGTGAATGAATGGTGAGGCTAAATGGTAGAAAAAGGCTCAGTACAAGTCTGCCCAGGTGACAATTTTAGGGAGTAATGAAGGAGTTCTGCGGGAAATATTGTGAGGATTTTAAAATCATCTTAAGAGAACGAATCAACCAAACCACGTAGCTATCATAATGCTTGACCGGAAATTATCACTAATTTGTTAATGAAATCATGCCATTCTGCCTCTTCACAAACCCTGTTCTTTCTTGCATATTTTTTTTTTTCTTGCATTAAATTTTCCTTAAGTCCATGCTTTGTTTTAACAAACATTTAAAATGTTTTGGTGCAGCTGGAAAGAACACAAAGAAAAAACTCTAAAGCAGGGGTTCCCAAAGTGGGGGTCGGGTACCCCAAGGGAGTCACAAGATGATTTGATGCTGATGTGCTAAAAATATTTTAGGACTTTTTTGTAAGAGTTCTTATAAAGATATGACACTATTTTTGCAATTTTCTGACTTTATTCTCGTGAGATTATGACTTAAAAAACTAAAATTTAAGATTAGAACATTACATCAGAGGAATACGCAAAACATATTAAATACAGACATTTAGGCTTAACACATGCTTGAAGGTTATTATTTTCAAAAGGTACTTTTAATCTGACAAATGAGCCTATTTGGAATGGACATCTAAATACCTGTAGAAGAATGCTTCTGGATTGGTGGGTTTTGTATTGATTAAATAAAGATTTGCAACAAGGAACAGAAAAAAAATGTTAATCACATGTTGTTTTAAAGGTGACAAACTGTATCTGAAGTGAATTTTATTCTCTGTACAAAGAAGTCTGGCTTGTAGTTTTAGATTAAGAGTAAATCCTTAACTTTCTAGGTGTTTATGTAGGAATCATGCAGTAAACCAGTAAAATAATCACCAATAACTATCACACACTCGTCAAAATGACCAGCTGAAATAATTCAGTAGTAGCTGCATCATAATAGCATCATAAAACTATATTCATGTTTTTATTCCATCTCATCAACAGCATACAGATATCTGTATGCCACATGAAAGTGTTACTTTGCACAAGCTCCAGTCATTTGCAGACTGTGCAATGTTTTATGACTTGATGAACCACTTATTATTGAGTTTTGGTGAGTGTATGGCAAAACTGTTTGAACCAAGACTGTAAACATGGACCAAAAAGTGAGCAATAGCAGAAAAAATGTAGGTGCACAAGTTCTTAATGTGAAGCTTTAATTTGATGTGGGTTTCTTTGTTTGATTAGGAAACAAGAGCACTTATTCATTTTAAAAATGTGCAGTTAAGTTGTGTATGACTGGATCTACAGATGCACCGTTTTGTATTTTTATTGCATTTCTGTGTGTTTGGTTGCAGATCAAGTATACATGAAAAAATGAAAATGAGGTAGGACCGTGCCTTCGTTTTTGCATCTCTTCCCTCTGCAGAGGCAACATTCCCAGCACTACTCAGGGGGGCTCCAGTAAGCAAGGCATGGTACCAAAACCCACCCGGAATTCAAGGAACGTTTTCCCCGTGGTTTCAGGTTACCACACGTTAAACACAGGTCTCACACACATACAGACACACACCCTCACTCACACATAAATACGCACATACATCCACACAACTGCCTACACAGTAGCATACTGTACTTTTGTTATTTAGACAGAGTTGGGTTGTTGGCTTTCCTTCCTCCCTCCTATGCCTGTCATTCATTTCGTTTTGAAACTCACATTGTTTTTCCTGTGGGTTGTGTAAAAACTTGGAACTGAACTTAAAACTTCAGCATGACCCAAACCACCCGCCTGTTAAGATTCTCACTTTATTGATAAATACCACACGCTGAAAGTTTAACCTTACATACACACTCACACAAAAACCATACATAAAATATGGCCAGAGCTCAACATTAGCCTTAAATTCCAAACTCTATGTAAATATTACATCCCTCAATATGCAGCAGCTTTTAGGTGAAAAAACTATCAACTCTAAATTACTCTTTTTTTTCTTTCACTGTATCCTTTCAAAAGAGGAATATAGACATCTAAAATAAAGTCTGAGCAGAGGGATTTGTAGATCAGAAGTTTTTTCCAGTTTGCAAGTTCAAAGACAGTCTTCAAGGGTCAGTGTCTTGCATATTTTGGATGTTTCCCTGCTTCAGCCTCCCTGAATCAAATGAATGTGTTATTTATTTAGTTTTTTTTTTATATATATATATATACCAGACCTTTGCAAAACAGGGGTACCTCCGGTAAGTTTTCAAATCGGGGTGATAAGGGGCTAACTGATATTTTTGTGGTACAACTCAAAAACTCAAACAGCCTTAAAGGAGTTTTATGATACCATCATTATTTGCAGATAGATTTGGGGCAAAGCCAAGAAAGAGTCCGATATTTAAAACTGGGATGGAGATCAAGATATCTTGATCTGGGCAACTGTAAATGGATTTATTCCCCAAATCTGATCAATGCTAACCATAAGTGAAATTTATTCAGCAAGAGTCAAAGATAAAAGTTGTTGTCAAGACAGATACTGCTTAGACAGATACAGATATTGCAGTAAAGAGGTCATGTTTTTACCAATACAAAAATTAGGCAGTTTTTATGTGTGGCAAAAAACAACAATACCAACAACAAAACTCAATAATTGCTGTTTCAGTTTATATAAGATATAGCACTATTGAACAAACTGGATTACTTAAAATATGAATTAAGAGACCAGACATAGTCAGAAAGTCTTAATTCATGATAAGCACAACAGAATGAACCAACAATCACTTCACTACATAGCTGTGGTGTCTTTCTCAAGTATTTTTCCTCCTAAAGGGGAGGCTTCATACCCTAACATCCGTGGAGAATTTGACTTTAAAATATTACATGTTGTCACTCAGCAACGGACATCAAGTGGGGCACATTTAGGAAGATTGTTCTTTGTTCATTGACAGAACGCATGAAAATTTGTCACAGTGAGCAGAAATTTCTGGGAGGCTAACATGCACCTCTCAAACAAACAACAAATAATATACAGACTGGCTGCCACTGGCTGGCCACCAACAGCTAAAGGACTTGAAATAGGACCATCAAAGCAATAATGCCGCAAAGACTAAGAACTCTCTTAAAACCACTACGTCTTCACGCCACAGCCATACATCCCTCATCTATTTCAGACTTTAAATCTGTTTTCCTTGTTTGATTGACACTTTTATTCTTCCTCCTGTTCTCAATTGTTTTACTTCTTATCCTCCCCTTTCACTTTGGGTTTGATGTATTTCCAGTGGGCAGAGATTGGTCAGTCCAGTCTACCTTGTCCAATATAAACTGCTCTCATAAAGCATGCCAGTCTTTTGTGGCGTTTTAATTATATGAGCTCAACCCGCCACACCACCGAGGCACACAACATCACAGGAGAAGCTAGAAACCCTCTGCTTGCATAGAATAGAGAGTAAAACAAGCTGGAAAGCAACCTCACAAAATGTGCAGAGAGGCATAAACACAGGGAGACTGAAATACACAAAACACTCATTACTGAGAGAAGCGTGACAAGTACCACATTTACAAAGGATTGCATAATGGGGTTTGTTCCGCATTACCTACGCAAAGACATCTTCTGCAATATTTTTTTTTTTACTATTTATAATTATGATAAATCCAAACTCACAGGCCAAACATGTTAGCAGTTAAAATAAATGAGTCAAAGGCTGAAATGTGATCATTGCTGTTTTCACCTTTCTTCAATTACACAGACAAACACATACACACGCACACACAGTCCAAAAGATTCAAAGCAATCTGGAGGGTCAAACTGAGACCCTGAGCCCTAGAGTCGGGTTATGGGAAAGGAACAGGCCACTAAGTCAAATCTGAAGGCACGGCAAGAACACAATAGACAATAGACACATACTGAAGATGATAGTCATGAAATTAAACACAAAGGGGTTGACTTTACTCCCAAAAATTTGATGTATGATGTCAGCTGCTCCTTGTCCCAATTTAGTCTTACCTTTTTTTCTTTGTTGAATTACCTCTCTTACCTAGCACACAATCAGTGTTTTCAAAATACAAGAAAAACTCTCTTAAGGCTTTGAATGTTAAATGTTTTTCTCCCACATACAAAAATGAATTTACTGTTTTCTCGACCTATGCTATCCAATTTTGCAAATTCTCATACATTTTTCAGCTAAGCTCTTCACGACCCAGGAGACTGACAGAAAACACGGGGGAGACAAAACTTATGACTTGACAGTACTGAAGGGAGGGGAGTAAGCGGGGTGAAGGCTTTGCCCAGCACACCACTCTTCCTGCTTCTTCTCACAATGAGCAGAATAGATTCCAGATGTTGAAATGATAAACAAAAGGACTGTCATAACCTTATAAAAATGCAAGGCATTCAGAAGCACGCACATTGCTGTATTGTCTGTGGACCATCTATTTGACTTAATCTGAAAACTTTCGAATCAGCCCTAAAGAGGAGTGCTGAGTTAGAAGTTTCTTAGTTCTTACCGAAGTTCACACACATGTGCAACACACCAGCATGTGCAGAGCAATCTTACAATAATTTCTGAGGTTGAAGTGTCAAACTACTCTAAGGAAATCAGGATCACATTATGCAAGAGAAAAAAAAAAGGATGGAAAACGCAGAAATATAAAATACGTGTTTGCTAATTTGTGGAGAATGTTTGCAATGAATGTGTGCTCTTGCATGGATCAAGATAGACAGAAATATGTGATCTACTGCATCCCTCTTTCTAGAAATCAAAACAACAGTGGAGTGGTAGGTTGCTGGAATAACTCTGATCCATCATCTCTGATTTACCCTTTTTAAAACTTTTCAAGGTGAGGCATTGTTTTTTTGGGGTGATTATTCCCTATGTTTGGATGGAGCTGATTAAGATCTCGAAAGCGCAAATAATACCTGAACCACGATCCCAAATCCCAGATGAGTTGAAAAGGAAGCACTGTGAAGGCTGAACAGAAAAACAAGGAAGAGTCCCAAAAGGATAAAGTTTAAACCATGCCATTGATCATAACAAGGAACCCAAGATCTCTGGCAAATAAAACAGATTCACTTTGAGTGTTAAGAAGCACCCTGCCAGATTATTAGGAATGTATCATGGTATATATCACTACAATGCAGCTTCAGGATCATAGACCCAACTATAATCTCACTCTATCTGCCTTTTTTACCATACAAGGAGACAGGGATTTGAAGAGGAGCAGCAAAAGCAAAGGAAGTGGGTTAGTCGAAATTTTCACCAAAATAGGATTGAAACATCGCTCCGTTGAGGCCACCATCTTGACTGTTATGGTTACAGAGAAACGCTGCTGCATTATGGGTAATTCTGGCACTAAGAGTGACACATTGTAAACTCCCGCTTCCTGCGCTGTGATTGGTCCAGTAAGTTTTAGACTGGAGAGTCTAAGCGCGCCCAGACTGACAAGCTGTGTACTGAATACATATGGCGGAAATCAATCTGGCAGGCCAGGCTAATGTAGTCCAGGGCATGCTACTGTGAAATATCACCTCTGCAGTCCCGATAACAAACTGTTTGCTGTAAGTTTATGTTTGTCAAACATATTATATATGTTATAACGTTATATATATATATTCAACTGCCAACTGTTGACATTGAATTTCATGTCATCAACTCAGTAGCTGTCATGGTGAAAACAAACAACACCCTAACACATTTGTGGCAATATATATTTTAAGCATGCTTCACTCTCTCCTACATATTTAACATTTCAACCCCTGCTCTACAATAGCAATGAATTGTGAGACTGTCATTTCACAATTCATTGGTAAGTTTAAAAGTAATATGGGTCTGGCAAACAGGACTGCTAGGCTGATAAATAGTTTTTTTCTTAAGCTAGCAGGCTTATAAAACAAACAAAGATTTGAGCTTTACATAAGCAATTTAAGGTATTTGGTGTTCTTCCTGCTAAGTGTGCTCTCCCAACACAGAGGAACCAAATTCTGTTGGAGGTAACTACATTGGCACCGCCTTTGCATGAACCATCAAACTAGCAAGTTTACCCCATCGATAAACAAACACAGCAAGAGAGAGTTGGCAAACATTAGCCAGCTCACTCAAAGCTGGGGTTGTGTTTCAAGAAACATCAAGAGTGGGACCAGAAGAGAAGGAAGTCAGCCTTTGCAGAGACACAGTGGGTCTGGAGAAACTGAGAGATAGCAATAAGATGATTTTTTTTTTAAACTTCGGAAAAGTGTTGGATCCCATCTTAAGAAAAAGTTTGAGTGTTAAAACTGCCACATCCCCTATGGGCGTTACACCCATGACAGCAGGGAAGTCTGGACAAAGCCAATGAGCTGAACCTCTTCTTCAATACATTCAATTCAAGAACAAGCTCAGCATCCTCATCTCCTGCCCCCAGCCAAACAGACCACCTTGATCTTCCCTTGACCTCCAGCCTTCCTGTCGCATGACTTATCTCCAATCTCACTCATGGATCCTTTTTCTTCTGCATCTTTGTTTTCAAACATTTTGATGCTGGTGCTGTAATGCCCATGATAACCAGAGAACCCTATATACAGCCAGGCACGGCCTTTAAGGATTTATTAATGTAAATAAAGAACCCGGTACAGGCAGGAAAACCCTCAGCAGGAATGAGCACATGCCTGCCGATGCTGAATACAGGCTACTCACAGCAGGGGATTCTATTCAGGTAATGGTTAAAGGCTGGAGTCAGTTCTGTAAAGCAGACATGGGTCATAAACAGGAGAACTGACAGGCAGAGTGATTAGAGGGGCTAGGCAAGGTTTGAGGTGAGGGATCAGTCCAGCTCGTATCCAAAAAAAACAAAAGCTTATGAGTCATCCGATGAGGACAAGACAAGACAGGGAACATCCAAGATATGAGAAACTGATCAATAACAGGCAAGCCCGGCAAAGAAAATCTACTCACTCTAGGCTTTCAAACTATTTGATGCCCGCCAAAGGTGGATAACCAGTATAAAGGCAGGAGAGGAGGTGAATGGAATGGGCTTTATGGCGCTGCCACGGAAGGAGGTTCAAAAGTGCATCAGGTAATCTCTACTGCAGTGTGCAGCAGGACTGTGAGAGAACCATAGATAGCCAGGTCAGATCATGAATGGGGCTCCATTCCTCACCCACTCCTGCCTTTTCTGCCAACAGTTGTTTGCTGAAGAGACAGCTGGAAATAATGAACCAGAATAATGCTGCAGGTCCAGGTGGTGTTAGCCCCTGGTACTGAAGGCCTGTACGGATCATCTATGTACCCAGGAGAAGACATTATGCCTTGTCCCAGTGACTAAGAAAGCTTGTCCATCAATTTTCAAAGGCTATAGAACTGTTGGGCTCAAATGACGAATCAAGAAGGTTGTGGAGAAACATCAACAGGCCCAGCTGAGTGGGATTATTCTATGATTCCAAATTTTAAAATTCAGCTGGATTTACTTTGTCAGAAACCTCAGAAAACATGGGTGGAGGCCTCTACACTTGCCTCGAACAATAACTACCTGACAAACAGATCACAGTTTGTGAGACTAAAAGAAAGTTTGTCTGACCATGTGGTCAGCAGAACAAGTACACCACATGGGGTTTTACTTTCACTAATCCTTTTCACTCTGTACACCTCAAACTTCTAGTACGAGTAAGAGTCCTTTCATCTGTAGAAATACTTAAATGACTCTACAGCTGGTTATATCAGTGATGGACAGAGAACCTGTGGACCGCTTTGTGACAAGAAAGCAATGGATGTTTCTCGCGGAAGCTTAGGCCCTTGAGTGCTTTCTCCTAGTCTGTTGTGGAGAGTGTAACTTAATTGATTTTTAATTGTAAACTAAATCATATTTGATTATTTTTTTGTCAACTGCATGATTAGTTGATTTCCTCTTCACTTAGTGTTTAGAAAATGACTTGAGAGGCTTTGGGCAAAAGACATTAGTGTCATACATCAACTATATCGGCTGACATCAAATGACAAACATCAACCAAAACAATTGCTACATTCCCATTCAAGATCTGAATATATACATATATATGGGAAGTTCACCATTTATGCATACTTTCCATAATTTTATATTTTATGACATTTTTAAACTGTGGATTTAACTCTTTCCCAAGTTTTTTTCTTCCTTTTTTTCCAGTAGTCTCTACATTCCACACCAGCAGACTTCATTGATCTGGCTATCCAAAGCAACTGACTTTTGGCAAGAAACAAATCAACACATTGAGCATTACAACTCCAAGATGCCACGTAAACTGCATATACAGCCAACTCAAAAGTAACATACCAGATAGTATTATTTATTGATGTCACACTACTTTTTAAGCACAACACTGCATGCTCAGTTCATGCACTCTCAGTGTTAAAAAAAAGAAAGAAAAAGATTTGGGTCAATTTCAGGAAACAAGGTCAATGAGTTCAATTCAGAGGCAATGATGTTATCGGGAACCTGGCCCACTCAACTTAATGAAATAGTATTCTTCTGTCAGTCTAAACAAGGATTTAAATGCGTGGGGATTATGCTAACATCTAACCCCATACAATTATTTAAAACAAATTACAACAGTAATAAGAAACAAACAGATAATGATGATTTATTGAGATGGGAAAGAGCTCCTGATCTTTGCTTGGAAGAGTAGAAATGTATGTTTTATGAAGGATTCTCTTTTAATTCCAATCCTTACCCATTCGGGTCTTGGTTCAAATACTTATCTCATTAGATAAGCTCATTTCCAGGTTCATCTGGGAAAACAAGAGGCCCAGAGTTAGGCTAAAACCCTTATGTTTCCCTAAGGAAAAGAGAGGCTCAGCTCTTCCCAATTTAAAGTATTACTATTGGGCTGTCCAGTTATCTGATATAACTCAGTGAATCAATAATGACCATGAGACTGATAAGGTTCAAACAGAACAGAACTCACTACAGGGGCTTGGTCTCTACACTCTCCTTTTTTAAACAAGAAGCTTTGATATAAACCTAAAATAAAATAAAAAAATACCAGGGTCAAACATAATTTAGGAGTATGGGATTTAGTCAGAACAAGATTGGGGGGTCCACTTGCTATCTCAAGAGCCCTGCATGTTGTCCGGTAATGTAAATATTTCTGAAATAAGATTTTTTTCAGGACACCTATTTTGATTTCATCCCTCTATAAAAGATTAGTTTCACCACAGAGTTGGAGGAACTGTGGCCAGATAGGGGACCACTCCCTTATTCTGGGAATTACCAGCTTTATCTGAATATTGGAATTGTGTAACAGGAATGATAGAGAAATAAGTTCTGGTGTGATTCCACTGGACCCAGTGGTGTTTATATTGGGAGCTGTACCACAAAATTTATCAAATAGGAATCAGAAATATATACTCCTACTGATAGCAAAGACAATTATAATAGTGAACTGGTGTAAAATGGACTCCAGTAAGGTCATATTTAAATGTGTAATCTTGATATATTGTTAAAGCTACCTGCCCAATGTCAAGGAATGTTCTGTTTTTGTGTATTTTTTATTAAGATACAGTTCCAAAGAAATACATATCCCTTTCTGATTCACAGCAAAAGACTGAAACTTCTACACCCTTCATCAGAAGTAGATTTGGTTGAGGAATATACATATCTTGCTGTTCATCTGGACAACAGACTGGACTGGAGATGCAACATTGAAGGTGTCTATAAGAATTAAGGGAATGAGCAGACTGTACATGAGAAAGTAATGGTCCTTCAAGGTTTGCAGCAAGATGCTGCATATCTTCTATAATTCTATTTTTGAGAGCATCATCTCTTCTGCCTTCATCTGTTGGGGCAGCATCATCAGAGCCAGGGACCTACAACATAACTTGATGAAGAAAACTGATTCTGTTCTGGGACAACTGTGGAACCTATGGAGAAGGTAATGCAAAGAAGGGTTCTTTATAAAACCAAAATAATTATGGAAAACCCAGACCACTTTCTTCATGAGACTGCCTTTGGAGAACAGTGTCTTCAGTCAGAGGCTTTTTCAAATACACTGTAATACAGACCACTTCAAGAGATCCTTCCTGCCAACAGCCATCACTATCTATGTACAACAACTCTTTGAAGAATTTAGATTTGTATGAACAACATTTAATTTCCTTTGAGATCAATAAAGTATTTTTGAATTTGAATCCCCACACAATAGCCCTCTGTGAAAAGTAATTGCACCAAAAGTGACACAAATACTTCAAAGATGAGACAGGATTGACAGAATTCTCTGTCAATTGTGTTTTTAGGTTTCCAGGATAATTTAAAAATCAAAAGACTACCACTACCAAGGTGCATCAAAAAGGCACATGCTGAACATAGATTTATTTAAATGGAATACAGTTGACGAACCATTGCTTTATTCTATACTACAGAGCTAAAATAAGTCACACACTGCAAAACTTATTTTAACCTTGATTTTCAAGACAACGTGCCTCAAAAAAATCACACCTATGATGGTGTAAATGTTGAGAGATGTGAGCAGATGTCAACATGCCCTTTCCAGCTGCTGGCACCCTGTCTGCAACTCTGTCATCAAATGTTGAATAAAAAGAAGGGGGATTTCAACGTCAAAAGCCTTTCATGTGCTTTGAAGCTATAATACTGTGTCCGTCTGTGGATGTGTGCTCCTTTTCTGAGCCCCTTAAGAATAACCTTCCAGCTGTTCACAAGCTTATGGATCCCGTGTGGATTGATACTCAGTGTATATCTCTTATTTGGGGGAAACCCAACATGTCTTCAGAGGCTTTGTGTGTGCACCCCGTGTGAAATGGACTTATACCTTTGCATCTCTGTTATGAGATCTGTTTCAGCTGATTTTATCTGTTAGTTTTAGCTGCATCAAACTCTTCCTAGCATATTTGTTTTTGTTTTTTGTTTTTTGCTTACAATCTTTGCTTATTTTAGCTGTACTCCAATTCTAACACCACCCTTCCAAGCATGGTCCAAGCAATGGCAGAAGTTATGGCAGTGATGTCCAAGTCTTTCCCATCCAGGCTCATAGGAGGGCCTTTGTTCTCCCTCCACGCTTTAGGGGTCCCCACAGTGGGGCTGTGCACTACTCTACTGACTCCACAATGGGTCTTTATGCTGCCAAGGCCCCCCTCCCCACTTTCACTCCAATATGTTTGTCTCATCAGGGGCACCCGGGCACACAGGGGGCACCACGACACCAAAATGATGACTCTTTTATCATGCCCTGCTCTGTCCTGCTTTCTTTCATGAATGCCAGCAGAGTTAGATATAGGGAGAGAGAGTAGCTAAAGGGGCAACGCTTGTGAGTGTTGCCAAATGTCTCAGTGGGGCAGTGTTTTCTCATTCAAACCAGAAACACTTGACACCACAAGTAATGACCTGGCAATCAGCAGGGTGTGTGTGATAACACACTGTTGTAGCCCTGTAGTACAGTTAATGAAAAAAGCAACAAAACCCTTATGAGTAAATTACACAAACTCAGTTCCACGCAGATTGAATTAGGCAAAAGCTGGTTATCCATACAGACAAAGGAGGACATTTGTTGGACATCTTTTATACAGTAGTTGCTAAATTAATGTAGGTACCCCACTCTGGGTCTCCACTTTCCATGTTTCTAATCTCAGATCTCCAACAAAGATGAACTGCAATTTTAAACTGTCAACTAAAATCCTGGGACATCCCCAATTAATTGGTATTATGTTCAATAGAGTACCTTACAAAGGTAATGCTACCTTTCACCCATTCAATTCAATAACATTTTAGCTATGTAGCGCCAATTCACAACACGTCATCTCAAGGCCCTATATAAAGTCAATTCAATCACAACCACACAGATTGGTTAACATGTTTTTTTTCTATCTAAGGAAATCCAGCAGATTGCATAAAGTCATTGACTTGCAGGATTAACTCCTCCTGGAGGAGTACATTATGTAGCATCAGTGGACAGTTGCCTGCATTCTGTCATTGATTTGCAGCAATCAATCATACCGAGCATGCATGTAGCAACAGTGGAAAGAAAAACTCCTCTCTAACAGGAATGCCAGCAGAAACAGGCTCAGCATGAATGGCCATCTGCCACAAACAACTTGGGGTTTGAGAAGATAGAGCAGAGACACAAAAAGATAATGGAAGCACTGATCCAGGAATATAATTTTGTCATGCTGCAAACACAATACATATGGCCCTACAGAGTTAATTTAAAGATGTTTTGACCATTATTTGCTGCGCAATAATTCAAGCCCACTCAGACTGCATGGAGAGCATCTGCTGTATGACGCTCAGTAGTCACCTCTTGCTGCTTTCACTATGATTTAAGTCAAGAACTTGACCATCCTCACACATTGTTCACTTTTGACCTAAATCCTTCCACTGTAGCTATGGTGTTTGCAAACTAGTTTTCTCCCCATATTGCCCTGTATCCCCTGCCCTTACCGATCTTCCTAATCAAATCTAACCAGTGTCCCTTTTCCTGCAAAGGAAATGCACCTACATAGCATCCTCCTACCAACACCATGTTTTACCAATGGGATAGTTTACACGCAGTGATTTGCAGTGTTAGTTCTCCTCCACACTACATACCTTCCTTGCATAAAGGCTGAACATTTGATTTTGAGCTCAACTTAGTGGAGCACCACCTTCCACATGCTTGTTGTGTCCCATACATGGCTTCCAGGAAACTTTTAATAGTGAGTTTCTTTTGACAATATTTTCCTTTGCCAGACCCCAAAATGGCCCTATTTCATCCTGCCAGCAGATTCACCCCTCTGAGCGGCAAATCCTCCAGACTTGCCATATGTTATGTAGCGGCATATTTGATTAAAGCTTCTCTTGCCTGACCTGTTAGTTTAGGTGGACAGCCATATCTTGGTAGATTTGTGGTTGTTGCCATACTATGTCCAGGTTTAAATGATGGGTTGAATAGTGTTCTGTGAAAATTCAAACGATTGGGGTATTGTTCAAAATAAACAAAATTTTAGGTTAATAATTTCTATGGATGCGAACAAAGCAATTGACAGGTTCGAACCAAGCTTTCTCCTTCATTCACTAGAAGCTCTGGAGAGAACTTTACTCACTATATTGAAGCTATAGTTGGTAAGCCTGTTCAGAAACACTTTTTGTTATACTGTTTAAAATTGTCCTTCCATCCTGAAAGTAGTTAAAACATTGTGTATGCACAAAAAGGAGGTTAAAAAAATCTTTGTCTTTGGGAGCTGCATGCCTGTAAAAACTCTGACCAACCATAGACAAATTCAGTTTAGTATATTTCATAGGACATACTATACTCCTTAAAGGTTACATAAAAAAGACAGTAAAATCTCCCCCAAATGCCAGAGATGTAAGGTAACTGATGGTAATCTCTTACGCATGCTGTGGAGTTGCATAATTATAGAAACATTTTGGAAATGTACTATTGAAGTAATTTCAAAGGTTACAGGAAATTAGATTGAGCAGGATCCCAAAATATCGATTATAGGAGACATAACATCCCTCAATGTAAACTATTGTAAGAAATACTTTATCCTACTTTCATCACTGCAGTTACAAGATGTATCCTGACCAATTGGAAATCCGAAAAATTACCGCCAGTAAGACAATGGATTGAATAATTGGCCTCTTATTGCAAAACTGAGAAGACTCTTTATAAGTATAATTATTTAGAGGGAGACAGGCAGTCTTAGAAAAAAATGTGGAATCCCTTCATAGATATACTACCCTCTCTGGATCTAGCTGACCAGGGTGTGACGTGAACCCTCTTGGACTAACTTCAAAGTAGCCCACTAGTGCTGTTCTCAAGTAATCTCTTTATTCTGACTTATGTATATATATATATATATATATATATATATATATATATATATATATATATATATATATATACATATGAATATATGCTGGTGGACCTAGGTACAAACTGCTTGCATGACTGTTGAATATAAATGCTTAAAAAATGAGAGACATACAGGGAATAAGGGGGGTGGGGGGATTGCTGACTTTTTGGGTTGTATGTTTTTTTTATGTTTTGCTCTAGGTAGTGTTAAATTTAGTTTTTTTCTCTCTTATTTCTCTTTTATTATCTTTATTCAGATGTCCAAATTATCCTTCTGTGGTGCAATTAAAAAGTCATACACTGACCAGCGTCCCTGCTGCAAACATGTTATTCTCTCCTGTTTCTTCACAGTGTATCTTTATGATTCTGTTTGCTCACTAATGTTATCTTTAAAACCACATAGATCTTTACAAAACAGCTTTATTTAGTGCCATAAGAATAAAGGAAAGGGATAGGAATTCAAAAGCATGCCATACCTTTTGGATTTTAATTTGTGTAAAAGGGTGTGGTTACTTTTGTAAGGCACTGGATTTTTCAACAAGAAATGTATTAAGGAGGATGAGAACTTGATAATAAAGTAAATTACAACATTCTGCAACCAGCCACTGAACACAAAATAGACAGCAACCCAGTCCATCTGTTCCTGAGCACAATTCCTTACCAAGTACTGAAGTAAAGCAGTGCCAGATCCCATATGTTCAAGAAGGGCAGAATGATCTGTCACAGTCACAAAGGGAAAACTAATCCATAAGATCTATATATTCTTCTGTCGAAGCAAGTACTGGTAGGGCCAATAGAGCTGAAGTTACAATGGTTGTTAAAAATGGGAGAGCATGACCTTGTCTTAACTGTGTAGTTGGCTTCAAGGGTATTTAAGAAACCGATCCAGAATTTAGAATTAATTACAGATTTGAGTTGTCTTAGTAATTGTCATAATTTTCTTCATATGCTGAGTAAGAGGCAGGAGAACCACACACTGAGCAAGCTCTCTGGTCTTTTAGAGATGCACCCAAAACCATCAGCAGGGAAACAGTTCCAATGCTGCATCTATATATCAGCACAAAATTTAAATCTCATCTGAAAACAATTCAATCACTGACACTAACACAAAGAAGACCGGAGCCTTGTGACTTTTTGTCCTGCCAACATGCAGTCAACAGAGAGATGGATAATAATAACTTCCTTATTTGCACAATGAATAACAGCAACCAGCCACACTGACTCTCAGCCTGACAGTTTTTAAAACCCTTCTTGTTTTCTCAGATTTAAAGGAGCTGTTGTGGAGGAGTAAGAAAGACAACACAGGAGCTAGGTTTGATCCCCTCGTTTACTCGACTCCAATCCAACTGAGTAACGGTACACAGTGTGATGATAAGAACCAAAAAAACACTTATTTTTTTAATCAAATATCCCATCATCTGGGTGTGAGTGGAGGCCCCAACAATCTAATGTGCCGTTTTTAAACGGTGTGTTGCTGTTGTGAATTTTTACTTACACAGGATAGATATGTGATGTTGTATTGTGTTCTATTTCTGATCTGCTTGTCTTACTGGTTTCCATGCTTGCAGGTTGCTGCTGTTTTGCCAAGCTAAAATACCAAATACTGCATTCTGTTTTGGGAATCATCCCAGGTGTGAAATGAGAATGATTTAGGTTAATTTTACAGTGAATATCTTACTTATAGCCCCTTTAAGATATATATTTGTCAATGTAGATAATTAAGTATTTAACTACTAAAATTGTTAAAAGAAAATCTCACAAGTCATGATACATGTCGAGATTTACAGTAATATCATTTTGGAGTCAAACAACTAGATTGGAATAGAAATAAGCTTTATTTATGTATCACTGAAAAAAATGGTAATTAGTAATTTAAACATTGGGGAGATTGCAAATATTTCTCTTACCTTTCTACGACTCCATTGCCGCCCCAGCAGGTGGAGTCATCCACTACATACTCCCCTTCACACAGCATCTCTGGCACTGTCGTGAAGAAGGATTTATAACGCTGCAGTAACAACAAGAAATCCCTGATGGAAAAAACGAAAGATTTAATAGATCGATCATGATGATGAGGAGTATGATGAGAAAGATGATGATTATGATGATATTATTTTTATTATTATTATTAGTCATCTGCATGATTATACAACAGGTGACCTCAATATATGTTATACTCTGGAATAGTTACAGCAACAACAAACACTAGTTGACTATTCATTTTACAAGGCATGCATGTGATATATACACATTGAATATGACTGCATCAGCACATGTTCTTAGCTGCACTGAATTGCTTGCTTCACCAGATCTGCCAACACATGTTGTCAATATAGACACTGTCATCTTTTGTGAAAACAAAAGGCAGAACTTTTGACCTGTTGCAGATTTTCTTAACCCATAATGATAAGCAAAAATTACATATTAGATACTGACAGCCAATGAAAGGATTTTAAAAATGGTGACTTGTAAAATATGTTATTTCTTTCACATTTTGTTGTGCTTTCAGTGCAAATTTTACTGTGTTTGAATGAGGGGAGTTCATGTCTGTGATGTGCATCAAATATTTTTTATTGGTTTTCATCTTTGTTTACTACAACAGTCTAGTGGGCGATACAGAAGTTTAAAGCAGGGTAAGCTTTCAAAACAATAACTCAAACTTTGACCATCTCAAGCAACACCATTCAACTCATCATCTGAAAATGGACTGATTATGACACAATTGCAACAACTAGAAGGCCTTACAAGAAGGCATTATTCAAAGAAGACATTACAGTAAGAAGCTCTTGTTAATGTTGAGCACACCTGAGCTGCAGAGATCCACAGCTCAGATGGGATCATCTTTCAACAGGGTAACTATTTCTGCACAAATTAGGTTGCTACAGAAGAGTAGCAGGAAAAATCCCTTTGGTCAAAAAGTATTGCCCACAGTAACCATTTATTTTTATAAAACTGTTAACATTTTCTCTTTAAAAATGTTTAAAATAAATCTGATTGTGAAGCAAATTTGGAAACTGGAGTTGTAAGGCTGCATACGAAAGGCTTTGTATGTTTCCAATCTGACGGAGCTTTAATGGGCAAAGATTTCAGTCTCTATATGTGCAAGCATACTTCAAAGCTTCAAATATTGTTGTACAGTCTCACGCTGATCTAAATGTCTCCACAACTTTGTCATTAACACATCTAGTGTGTAACTTAATGATGCATGTTCACTAATGTTATCTTAGAAACCTCAAAGAGCATTCACAGAACAGCTGCATATAAAGATTAAATTACACACAGATTGATTCTATTTACCTACCACGTAAACCGCTGAAGCCAATTGGTCACACTGAATTTTATTTAGGGGTATCAGAGGGGTCACAAAACAGATGCTTGCCTCACATTTCAGATCTTTTGGGTTAGAAAATACATAGGTGTTTTTTAATGTATAATCTAACCTAATGTGAAAAAGTTTAAGGTGTATGTAAACCTTTGAAAGAAACTGCCACTGTCACAGTCATCTCCACAATACTGAATGAAATAAACTAAGAAAAATAATTGCCTTATGTTCATGCTTACCTAGAGAGTGTTCTCAGATTAGATTTATTGTTCTTAGAGGGTTTCAGGGGGAATGGGCTGGGAATGATGGGAGTTGATGTCCAGGGGAGGGTTGTTGCAAGCAGGAGTATGCAGGGGGTTGAAAAGGGGGCATGGGGAGATAAAAAGAGAGACAAAAACGACTGACATGACAGGCGGTATGGGGAGGATGAAGGACACTCGATTGATTGTTGTTGAAAGTGATAAGTCATGCACATGCAAAAACATGTCAAACCACATATACATCAAAAACCAATTCATCCCAAAACAATAAGAAAAATAAAAAATAAGCTGTAATAAAATAGAATTATGGTCACGAAATCCACTCAAAATGATATCTACACGCGTACAGTTAAAACATACGATTAAGACAAACAATGGACTGCTGAACATTCTGATTCACTTTCTCCCTAAAAAACTGCTATACTCTATGATCTTTCATATTTTCCAACCACTATTCTTCCTTTGCTGTACTAGTTGCTGCAGTGGCTTTGAACCCGATCTATGCTCAGCGCTGGCAACAGGCAGACGAACTGAATTGTGTTGCTATGAATTGTGGTGGCAGTGCCATGCCAGCCGTGACAGCTAGGCTTGGCATCAGTGCAGCGATTCACAGACTGAGAGAGGGTTAAGCAGTCAACAGCGCTTTAGTTCGTCTGTGTATGCTTTCCAAGGCAGCTCTGGCTAGTGTGCAGAGTTGGTTGTATGGACGTCTGGGTAAACAGGAAATTGTGTGGTCTGTCAAGATTAATCTTTCCAAGGTTCCGCCTGCCTACCAGCTGGTGTGGGCACAGAATGGCTGCCCCGGGGACCAGGTGGGGAGCATGGGTTGTGCTGGAGAGAATTTACTTTGTCTGCATGGCTGTGTTCAAATCCAACTAAACGTTTGTGAACAGTGTGAAGTCATGGAAGCTGTAATAGTGTAAAAAGACCTTAAAAAGTAGTTAGTTATAAACTTTTAAGTTTGTGGTTCATTTTGATTCAATGCTTTGGCCTACCTTTTTAAATGGGCAAACTTCCCCAGCCACTCGTCTGGTAAAACTTGGGAGGAGGAGGAGGAGGAGGCAGATGAAGGAGGCGAAGCTGAGGTTGTGGTAGAGGTTATGACCTCTGGGCTCGTAGGCCGCATGCCTGGAGGTTCCAGCGTGGACAGGCCACACACCTTGTCCACCTGTAGAGACAGCAGAGCAAATACACACCTGCTAAGCAAGGAGAACAGATGAAAGTGTGGGTGGCTTGCAAACTTTTCACTGGCATCTACACATTGTTGAGTTTTTTTTAAAGCAAATGAATTGGGAATCTTTTTCTGATAGACAAAGACAACATTTTAGTTGTCAGATAGATGACTAATGTAGATGTAAAGGTGGAGCTGAAGAGAGAGAGATGTGATGAAATAAAACAGTATAATGAGTGAGTTACTGCCTGGAGCGCTGACAGTAAATATAGAACATTCCACTACATCACGGAGGTGAGTGCACGTGTGCACATTTGGCAACGCTAGCAAGAATCCCATGTGGGCTATTAAACCCTGTAGCAGAGAGGAGCTGAAAGCAGGATCTTGGAAAAAAAAGGGACAAAAATCAATGTCGTCTCATTGGCTTAAGAGCCTTGGGGTACTGTTGTTAAGTGATCCTCAATTAGCCAGGGAGACAGATTGTGATAGCTTTTTTGTGCTTGACTGAATAGGTCCTTAAAGTGATCAGTGCCTTCACTGCTTTATCTACAGGGATGAGTGACTGGATCATGTAAGAGCATCCATATGGAGTAGGTTGGGTCCCTCGATAATGCCACCATGGCGGTTGAGATTTAACAAAGTAGCCAGGTGAACAAGAGCGTGCAGTGTGTCACGTGCACGCCCAGAGAATATGCCCCAAATAAGTCTCTCATTAACTGACTAATGGAGCCTACAGAGTCAACTGCGCTAAATAGAAGACAACTAGTTTTACACATCGGGAAATTGTAAGGGCATGTATGGTAGATACAAAATAACAATATTTAACCTTTAAACTTGTGCAATGCTCCTTTAAGTTGACAGCAATTCTTTTAGAAAAAAATAAATAAATGAATAAAATAGTTCCAAAAATTGCAAAGCTGCTGTGGACATGCATACCAGCAAAATGTGTGAGGTTTGCTCAAATATAAACACAAAAACATCCTATGCTTTGTGCAAATGAACTAAACACTACTAGACAGCGACCATACTCAACAGATGCCAATGGCTTTGAAATAAGAGATCACGTTGCAACTACTTAAACCATTGAAGACAACTTCCCCCTTCACCGTAGCCTTTTGCTCCAAACCTTTTCCTAACTACATGCACAGTAAATCCACTCTTCAAGCAGACGCTGGGCACGAGGAAGGTTGCTTTACTGCGTTGACCTTAACTCCCTCTGAAACCATAAAACACACTCACATGTGGTAATGCAGCCCACAGCCACACATGCAGACAGCCACACGTGTAAACACAGAACACGCATGCACATGCACATACATTTCATTGTCCCTGGAAGAAGAAAATAGAGTACAGCAACCGTTTTGGCCAAGTAATGTGGAAAACCAGTGGAAAAAAAGCACTATCTAATGAACTATAACAGAAGTATTTCCATGTGCATCATTACAATGTTGTCGCCATATATGTTTTTTGCTCCTTTTGAAATTCCTGCTTTCTTGTTATTGATTTCTGTTTCTATATTTCAGACTTTAAACATTGTTTCCAATTTTTAAGTCAAACTGTTTGTGTTTGCTCTAAGCTCACTCAATTGCCCCTTGGGGAGAAATAAAGTGATTCTGATCTATATTTGGCTAACCTTTGATGCTTTTTGTGCCTTTTTACATAATTTGAGCTATTAAAAATGATTTAAATAAATATAAGTAATATAAGGGAGTCAAGCAGTCAAAATAAAAAGTACTATATTGGTAATATAAATAAAAAAACAAATTTTATAAACATGAAAACCAGTTCCTCTTTCTTAAACCTTTACACATAAAATAAAAATATATGTGCTTAGCAAATCTGGTTTGTCCTGCCTTAAGGTAGGGCATATGCCTGTTCTTTATTTCACATTAGGAAACAGAATCTTTAAATTGAATACCGTGGGTTGATTTAAAATACTTTAGCTGACTAAAAGACCATGCATGAGAAAGTGTGTGTTTTGTAAAAAAAGTTAAGAAATTGTTTAAGTAGTAGGGTTTTGCAAGAGAAATTCCAGTTTGTAATTCAATTTGTAAATGTTTATCCTACATTTTGGTATTCCATTTTACTCTGTGAATCTCCTGTCACTTTGACTTTTTTTGTTCACTAAACAGAGGTGGAAAGGCGATCACAACAATTTGAGGACAGTTTCCCTCTGACCACCTTCAGGGTGGTCCGCAACTTTTTTTTATCTGAATTAGCTTAGCAGTCGGAATGCAATCCATCTTGAGACACGCTGAAGGACCACCCGCTGACCTGATGTGACTTCCATCAAGAAGCAGAGTTGTGACAGGGAGTTTTATGGCCGTTTTGTTCTGGACAGTTTAAAATTATTGAATGGTCTTCTGATGAATCTAAAGGATTGTAAATATTGATTCTTTTAATGAATAATCTTCTGGCATAACTCCATTATGCTTTACTTTCCCACTGGAGGTTTTATTGCCAAAAAATGTTTGTGAGGTCTGATATATATATATTTTTTTTTTTTTTTGCTTAGTTGTATGGATTAATATTTTACTGGGACCTCTATCAGACTGTTGTGTAACCAGTCTACAATTCCCAAAGGAGATGTGACATTACAAATAAACAAATATCAATGCAGCACATGTCAGTGAGTTTGCCTAAGTTCTGAAGTTGTCACGCAAACTGACAAAATCATAACTCGCTTCACCAACTGTTGTAATGTTCGGTAGTACTGTTGCGCTAACACTTTAATTTTAATGAACATGAACTCTGCTTCCAGGACCAGCAATGCTATCAACTATACAGACATGGGGGAAGCGGCTGAAACCCGAAACTCCAAATAAGGGTGTGAGGATGCAATTATTAAATCAGGCAGCAGACACCTCTACATCTGCTATGCTCAGTTCATCCTCTGTTTACATTTGAGCTTGCCTCCTCCTGCTTCTTCCGATACAGAGCATTAAGGCTGTCACATGCGATGACGCAGAAGTCGACTGAAATGTTTTTAAGTTGCTTTGAAAAACTTTAGATACATATCCAATTTGGGACCACATAAATGAAGGTCTGATTTAAAAGGGAAAAAAAAGTCAGACTTTTTTTTCCACACATTCATAAAAAAACAGACATGGATCACAAAGTTTTGGATCAAATTTGCCTGTGGAATGAATTTAGGATTTAATTAATCTATGATTACAGGGTGCTGTTTGAGTGACTAAGTTTTCTCCAAAGATGTGAGATTTTTATGGTTGATTGAGCTCATTGTGATCACAGTACTGTAAATTGTTTCATGTAAATTAAATAAGTTCTCTATAGAAATTATAATAATAAAATCTCTCTATTGAATGTTGGGTCACTTTTACTGGCACTATGGGGAAAAAAAAGGTGTGTGGAGTTGCTGGTAGTGAAGCTTTTAAATTATTTTAAATCATAAGTGGCCTTGTGCTGATGATGAGTTTTTAAGACTCACAAATAATCCATTTTTCTTTACCTTTCACCTATTGTCTCTACTAATCTATATACTTTGGCTGGTCAAGAGTCTGTAGCATCTACACTACCAGTCAAAAGTTGGGACTGACATTCTCATTCAGTAGTTTGTCTTTATCTTTAGTACTACCTATAGGAACTCCTTTGACCAGCATTTCAGGTGACTGGTCAAAGTATCTGCCATGTAGAAAGGCATAAAAAAAGGAAAAGCCAAGTCACTGAATGACAAAGGTGAGTCCAAATAGTGCAGCTCAACAAAAACAGGTTTAACGTAGTCTAGTTTTATCAGAATCAGCCATGCTGCAAGGTAATTAAAGGTCTAACCAGAGCCTTTTTGTTCCTGATCTTATCTAGCTTGGCAATTGAACATCCAGGAACAAAATGGGAGAATATGAAAGAAATAAACTTTGCAGCACAAATGTCTGTATAACAGCATGCAAAAAGCAGGGGAGGCAAAGAAAACAAAGTATGTATACTCCTCGAAATTCCACATATCCTCCAAGTAATGTAAATAAAAAAATCAAACAAACATTCTGACAAAAGATAACATAGATAATAAAATAGATAATAAAATAAACACAATAATACACAAATATTAAAATATCAAATTGAAAAATAGGTAGATAATACAAATACAATGCCAAAATATAGTTATATTTACATTCAGATCCATATACCTTGCAGTTAAGTTTCTTACTCTTATTTTTATTTTTCTCCTCTGGTTTTATATTTAGAGTTAGTCTAAAGTTGTTCTAATCAGAAGATTACCAAAGAATGTTGTATTTTGAAGAAAGTGCTCTCAAGCTCCGTTTATACAAATTCCATTTCACATCTGCCATTGTCTGACACTTTGCTATTGTAGAAAAGCACAAAAGGTAAACATAAGAACACACAGAGGAGGTCATTCTTGGTTCTGTTTGCATAACACCATTATTTTTGAGAGCATACCTCAGAGAAAAGGTTCAAAATCACAGGACCCCTAAACAGACCAGAGAAGATTGGAGAAAGCGCTTCATTTCAAAACAGTAACGATAGCACAAATCATTCGTTTGCCTAACTAAACAGAAAACTGGATAAACAGAAAGCAAAGTCATTGCAGGGAAAATAAACAGAATCCTCTTAAGGATCCTCTTGAGAAAATGAGACACGTCCTTACAGGACGGATCTGCTGACCGTTTAATCTCGGGGGACAATCTCACAACAGGCTGAATGATGACATGAAAACATAAATCAATTATCTTCATAGCTGACGAAGGCGTGGGAATGAAAACCTCATTTGGGCACATTGATCCACCTTGAATTATGTTGTGTGCATGTGTTTGGCCACCTGTTTGCCCTTGCTATTCCTCCACAATTTCAACTATGTTGTAGAGCATTCCTTGTATAATTGCAGACAGAGACTGATGGAGGGGGAAGATTGATGGGAGGTACGCTGTCCAGGTGGCACTTAAGGGAATTACAAGGCACACATTCAATGTGCATTTGAGCTGTCGAATGAAATCCTACTTTTATTGCAGTCTGCAGAAGAAACTCAATAGGCAGCATATTTATTTCATGTAGGTTTTTATTTTTGCAAGAAAATGTAATATCCATGAATTATGCTAGAATTAAAAGTGTGTAGATGGGTGGTTGAGGCAGTTTACCCCTATAGCTTGCTCTTGGTGTGTGTTTGTGTGTGGGTGGTTGTGCATTATACTCAAATTTTCCAAAGGTGAAAGAGTGCAAGACGAATAAAAAAACTGCAAGAGAATCAGCTTTATCCGAGCCAAGCCCTGCACCATCCCTTCTCTAGATGAGTATTGCCTTACAAATAGCAGCGGTGGTCTTTCTTTTGAGTTTATTTATCAAGGGATTACCCAGCAAAGCCAGGGGAACTTTCTCAGCCCCCTATCACCCCTAGCACTGTGGGATGTGGTTCCTTTGGGGCTTTATTGGTCATAGAAGACCTTTATCTTCCGCTTTAGAGTTTGTATAGAGGAGGAAAAATTTGTTGGTACTCTTGATATTGAACTGAAAAAAAATTTTCTCTCAAGCTATGTAAAACTGAAACAAGTCCTGTTCCCCTCTATCCATGTTTATCACATTGAAACAGAATTCAAACTTTGATTGTGATCATTAATTCAGCTAAATATTTAGATGTGGTTTAACAAATAAGGATGACATAAGCATGGTAATTGCCTATTTTGTGGCAGCATTTGCCGAGTACTCAAACTGTGTCAAGTATGGTGTCTTCACCAAACAGTTTCCAGATCTATCCACTGATGTTTCAGTTTAAAATTAGACTAAGTTTGTTTTCACGAGCTACCACTGAGTGTTTCTTGAAAAGCTTTCTTTTTCCTATGTAAATACAGAGCTGAGTTGACAGGGCAAACACCTGCAATTGTGTCTTATATGTCTAACTGATGAACTCTCAGAAACTTTCAGACTTGTCAACAAGTATTGTGGCAAAACTCATTCTGTTTTTTTCCCCCTGGTTATTCTCCAGTAGTGAGGCTCTCTTGTGTCATATCAAATGGAGCCCATTATGGATAAAAATGCAACAGATGTTGTGATCAGGAATGACGGTATTCACATTAAGCACTTGTGGATGTTTTCTTGGCTCATTCTCTACCACTATCTGATCAATCTGGGATTGCATCTATCCCTGTGCTTGCTTCCTGAATGATTGGCTCTAGTCTTGTGATATATTTTGCTTTCTATCTTGTGTTTTCTCTGTCTGGTTAAGGTTCAGTGTAGTGAGCAAAACACAAGAAAAAAATCCAGTAACAGGCTTGTTCAATTTGAAAAGGTAATTACATCTTTGATACTATAATGCAAAGTTTAATAGTTTCATCTATAAATTATTTTAGAACATCTTTTATGAAATAAATATTCATTTAATATTTTTTTTCACAATTTTTTCCATTTACCCTATACACACCAAAGGGTTGCAGGTACTGTAGACATTAGCAAATTATTTTATTTGGCCACCTTCCAGTGTGCAGCAAGGGTATCCACACATTTTACTGCATCTGCAATATGTCCGTGTTGCCCTGTGCTTATAACTGTAAAATTGTACTAATTACAAATTAACTGTTATTCACACCATAGTACAATCACTGTAGCTTATCTTCTTACATCTTACCAACTTAGACAAGGGAATGTGTTTCTTTTTCTAGCCTTATTTAAATTACTGACCCAGACGAAGTTAAATGTATATAAAAGTGACTGAAGAGTGCAGGACCAAAGCTCGGACAGGAACCTAGGAACAGTAAGATGTGAAGGAGGAGATAATAGCAAAAGATAAAACTTATAAAAAGAAAGGCACATGGAGCAATGGACAACTGTGAACTTAAACACAGAAGGAAGTGAGCAGAATGAGATCGGAAGCTGGCAGCTGAGGGAGAAGGTCAGAATCTAAAAGAAGGAGACTTATGGCTCCCACATACTTGCATGTACTTAAGCACAAACTCCTTGCAGACAGGTATGCACAAAGCAACATTTTTTTACCACCGGTGTCACACCATAAACTGCTCGATGGGAAGAAGTCTTCACATCGAGTTGTTTTATTTGTAGCACCAAGCTGATACACTGAACTCCTGCGATCAGGGAGTCGTGAGGACTTGCAGCGTCATGGCCACTCTCTACATTATACTGACAGGTGTGCGGTGAGTGCCTGATGGGGAAGAAACGACGCCATTCACTCAACTAGCACATTAAACTAGGGACTATGCATTCATCTACTTCATGCTACAGGCAGAAAGTGTGTCACTTGTAGGAATTTGTCACAAGAAAGGTTGGAAATTTGTATGCTTGACTGTGAAGGCTAAAACATCCGTGGACAGTCCGTGTGGAGTCTGCACGGTGTGCCCTAGTATGTTGGAGTCTTAAATATCACAGAGGGTCTGAACTGGGACACAAGGAACCACTAAACCAATACAAAGACATACAGAGATCTACGAGACCTAAAACTAGAATGTACAGGGAAAATATCTGAAATGAGTAAGGAACTAAACCTAAAAGAATGAACTATTAAAGCAACACATAGGGAACATAAACAATGGGGAAGAGCTGAAAACATGCGGTTGCTGCAAAAAAAACAAAAACACCTAAAGATCATAATCACAAGTTACTGTGTCTGTTTTAAATTGCTGAAAGTTCCCTAAAAACACTATACATTTTTGAATACAGTATGTCAAGTTCCAAAGAGTCGACTTAGGAACATATTTAATGATTTTTTTCATTTACCCCCTTTGGTCTATGTTTTATTAAAAATGTATTAAGAAAACTCTACAAATTTAAGTTGTATTACTGTCTTTCTCTATTATCTATATTATGTGACAGTAGGGTTAAAATGACTACCTTCCAAGGTTTTAAGTACATAACGTATTAAGATGAAAAGGTATAGCGTAATACAGGAAGAAGCGAAAAAACGTTTTGAGTAAATGGTCAAAAAGCCTTTTACAACAGCTGTTTGGTAGAGATGTTCGTAAGCGAACAAGCAAACAAACTGAACCAGGCAAATTAATGCATGAATAAAAAGCAGTTTATTGATTTAGTTTGGTGTTTATTTTGCTGTGGGTTCTAACTAAATGAAAAGCAAGAGAAAAATAAAGCACAATAGTCAGATACATGCATGATAAAAAAATAACTTTAGCTTTCTTTTCCAGATTTACTTTGGCAAGACTGTTGTTTGCTGCATTTTACAACAACCCACCCATGGCTTATAATTTTATTTCATATGTAGAGCATTAACTGCTGAGTAGCCTACTATTATATGTGTGTAATTGTGCAAAAAATTATTTCCACTCCTAATTGCAGGATGTTGAAATTAAAAGTCCCATGACTTAATTGTTTCCAAATATTTTCTATTGTTGTTTTAGGGTAGCATTTAACGAATCACCGGTATTCAAGGCCAGTTTAGCAAGGAGATGAGTCTGAACAGATATTCCTGCTTTTGTCCCTGCAAGACACAAACTTTATTGCACATGGGTTGGTGAGGAACATCTGAACTTGTGGTCACATTAACTTTTATGTGTAGGATACAGCCACAGAAATACATTTTGTCTTTATTTTGGAGGAGCAGCAGTGCTGCGGTGGAGACCTTGAGGTTAAGGAAGCAGACGTGTGACTGGATAGTTGCCAGCAGAAATCTGGAACCATCTGGGAGAATTTGGGTCTGCTAAGGGAATATAAAAATGTATCTCCTCTCTCAACAGCAATGTTAGGTTATGTTTTTGGGTTAATCACAGAAGTGGGGATTTAATGTTGACTTTATTCAGCCATTGTTGAAGATTTCAGAGGTGCATACCCTAGACTAGAGATTTTTGTTCTCTAGGGTTTGCACACCACAACTGAGGTTAGTAATGTAATACTAATAGCAAATATTCAATCCAAAAGATAGTTTGAACTGCAAAATGTAGTCTTTCTTCTAAAAACAACGCTGTTCCAACATAATTTTGTCTTTTTGCTCATTCTAGGGGCCTAGTCACATACTATGACTTTACAAATTTCTCCACCAGTAGCTCACCCTGGTTGCATACACAGGTTTTCCAGTTAAATATTTGTGCTCTGTTGGTTTATCATATTATTTCTGTATTTTTCACATTACATTTGCTCTGGTTTTTAATAAACAAAGTGTTTTTGTGTAAATTTACCATAGCAAGACCATGTGACCTGAAGTGCGGTACTGCGCATGCGCGCAATGAGTGAACAAGGAGAAGCAATGGAGCCGAGCAAGTCAGCAATGCCCAGCGGAGGTGCGGAAAGAAAGACGTTAAGTAACCCTAACCCTGTAGATCTGGTTGGTCATCGACCATGCCGAGCTCTTACTTCACTGAGAGGCATTGCAGAGTGGTCTACTGGCTCTTACAGTATCAATTGTCGGCATCTTGACCTTAACAGTGTTGTGCCGCCAGATGGCACAACGATAGATAGATAGATAGATAGATAGATAGATAGATAGATAGATAGATAGATAGATAGATAGATAGATAGATAGATAGATAGATAGATAGATAGATAGATAGATAGATAGATAGATAGATAGATAGATAGATAGATAGATTTAATTTAAGCAATAAAAATACTGTTGGTTGAATTAATTTTTTACAAGAGGGTTTCAGAATTATCTCAATAATCTCAATATAACAATTTTTAGTGCTGTAATAAGTAAATACATCAGCATATAATTTAACTTTACATGGTAGAATTCAGCTAACTTTTCATAACAAGTAAAATCTAGAGATATAACAGTGATTTCTCGTTCATTGTGGTGTGTATACTTGTATGTAGAGCAATAAATACAAAGAAGCATATATAATCCACCCTCTAACCATTTCTAAAATGTAACTTCAGTAGGCCCATTCTTAAAATGAAAACCTAAAATCCTACATTACTCTCACAGAAAGATATTTACAGCCTCTTCTTACTTGGAAAACCATCAAGATGGTAGCATAGACAATTTACAACATCAATCCTCTGCCCTTACTTTCTCGTCTATCTCTCTCTCTGACATTTCTTCAATGTAATCTTTTTAGGGTCTCCTTCATTCTTTCTAAATCAAGCTGTCTGCATCTCTCCGTCTCTGTCAAGCAGTCCTTCTCTCACTGCCTATTGCTCTCGTCTTTCAAATAAAGCCGGGACTAATTAAAGAGAGTTGCAGCTGCATGTATATCACAGTGGGCAGATTCCAATCTGCAAAAAAGCATGCTGAGTTTCTCAATGCTGACGCTTGTTTATCCTGATTAAATCCCTTGCAGATGGTGAAAAATGAGAGACTCACGGGTATCTCAAATATGAACGAAAGTGTGAAATTTACATCAATTTTTGCCCCTTTGAGTGATTTCAAGCTGTCTGAAAAAGAGAGGGTTATGATTAAATAAGGTTTGTCTGGGATACAGTGGAACATGCAAGGGAAAGAAGGGGGAAAAAAGAAGTCTGCGAAGAGAAACATGGAGAATACTGTGTGTTCGTTTGAAGTCTTCCAATGCACCGGCAGTTACCACTTAAATCATAACACACATGCGTCAGGCATTTCTGTTAACATTACAACAGCTGCCGTTAACACCATCATGTCAACATTAAAGGGAAGATTTAAAAAAGCTCTTTTGTTCATGGTTGACAGCATATAACTGTGTCATGGAAGTCCATATAAACCAAAAAAGGGCAGAAATTATCCTATTTATTGAACATTATTTGCTACTTTTTCAGCTCAAAAGTAAAAGTTATCCATCATTTTCATCATAGTTATGTTTTTCCTATTTTAGCAATAATTCATTCTTTGTTAAGCGCACACAAGTGGGAGGTCCAAAGGTCTTTGCTTCACATAGGAGTTCACATAGGAAAACTGTATAGCAAGAGACAACAGTTTCAAACAGTTTTCATACTCTTATAACCTAAATAATCAAACTACCAGTCATATAAAAAGCTATATTAAATTAGCAGATAAATAATATCAGGAAAAAAACAGTGGAATAACCTGATTTAGTCAGGGATGGAAAGAAAGGTAAGATCAGGGAGAACATGTGTGACGGCAACTGAGGACAATCTAGGGCTTCATGTCACAATTCGGGTTTCATGTTATTTCAGTTTTGCACTTTTCTTTATTTTACTTGGTTATCAGTCAGGGTTCTGCAAGCTTTTAGTTCAGTTCTGTTTACCTGCCAGCTCACTTATCTGTCTTCACCCAATCAGTTTGTGTCACTCCCCTATCAGTAGTCACCAGCCAGTCAGAGCTATTCATCTGTCAGTCACTTCCCTTTCCTTGATTAGTTCCACCTGTTTTCTGTAATTAGTTTCTACTCCGTTCACCTGCTCACTCCCCTATTTATACCTGCTTCACTCCTTTGTTCATTGTCAGATTATTTTGAGCCTTTTATTGAGTCTAGTCCAGCGTTCCATTTATTGTTGACCTGTTGATAAGACCCAATTTTGATTACGGATTTTCTGAGCCAGCCTGTTCCCTGTTTTCCGATCTGACTTCCTGCCTGTTTTGCCTAACCTGTTTGTGGATTATCTGAGTTTGCCTGATCCCTGCCTGTTTAGTCTGCTCAGCTGTGTACCTTTCTGGACTGTTTCTGACCACCAAATCTGCCTGTCCTCATCTAGTCAGTCTGCCTGTTTGTGTACCGACCCTGGATTTGTTATTCTGACCACCGAGCCTCCCTGTCTTGCCATTCTGACTTTAATAAACCATCTTAAAGTCTTAACATTTTTTTCTGGCTGAATACTGGATCCTTCTGTCCTTATTTCATGACACTTCATCTACAATCAGTAAATCATCCTGGAGGATTAGAAGCAGAATTAAATTGTGCACAAAATAAGACAATTCAGTAACTAATACAACATTAGGAGGAACACGAACAGCAAAGTCTGTGTAGCGATACATTTACCATCTTTTTCTTTCATTTAGTAGACTTGATTTTTATTTTTAACCAAAAAGGCCTACATATCATAAATAGCTTCTCTCATTATTACTAAAACAATGTCAAAGTGTTTTGGGTAATTAGCGCAGAATTAAACTCTAAGTGAACTCTCACAGTTTAAACAAAATACCATTGGGGTTTCAAATATCCATTGGAATCAATGGGGAAAATGCTGTGTAACCAGTTTACTTTTTTAACAATGTTCTTTTTTTTTTAACAATACCACCCAATGCTTTAAAATATTGTGTTATTGGCTGCAATAGAAAAAACTCCTAACTGCATGTCAGACCAAGTTGTCTTGAAATGGATGAGAATTTACAATTTTCAAGTGAATTTCTCCAATGTGAGATCAATAAAGCCTATCTTATCTTATCTTACAAGTGGAGATTTTGTGAGCTGCCCTATGCTTCTCCAGAATCTTATCCTTCACACTGCTCCATTCCATGCTCCAACCAAGGCAGATTGAATGTTAATTTGCATACTAATGATTGTTATATTCTGTAATTAGCAGGGTAAAAACAATATTAAATGTGTTCCAATTCAATCCCAGGATCTGGATTTTGTTTTAGATCTTGTTGCACTGAATTGTTCATTTTCGGGAGAAAACCCAAAGATTGTGTAGAATTGTTAACTCTGACCTGGTTTTGTGGATTCTCTTGCCTCTCCAAGCCCCTTTCGGACAACTACCAAAGCTTCTGCTTTCTTTAACTGTTCCCACGACTAGGAGCCCTGCCTTGCTCCTAGTATCTGGCTGCCTTTCTCAGTCCAGACCTCCTGTGCATGACCCAGGTCTGCTTCCTGGACTTTAACCAATCCTCAGCCATCCTGCCTCTCTCCTATGCAGTGAGTAAGTCAGTGAGTATTTTGAGCTCTCAACTCTGCCTGATTACTTGCTTGCTCCAGCAGAGGATCTCTGAATTTCATACATGTCTCATCATTAATAAACCTTGTACATGCAACATGGCATGGATGTTGGGTTCCCTGCCTGTCTGCTGCATGACAAAAGGCTATTAATATTTGCCTTATTATCTTTTTTTCAAACTAAGTGTTAAGCCTTTATTAGTATCACTAAGGTAAAACTAGGCCACAAGTCCATCTTTAAGCCACTTTATGTTCTTGTCCCCAATGTAATGGCACTGTAGCCAAGCTCTCAGAAAGAAATGCATCCCAGGTTTATTAGAGGGAACGAGTGAATAGATGAAAAAGAGACAAACTATTCAAATTGAGTTTTAATGTCAAGGTACACCACTTTCTGATTGCACTGTTACATTTTGAAGAATAGCAGGCTCCATGGGAGAACAGCCAAGAGGGCTTCACTGCTGACAGAACAATCAAAAAAAATGTCTGACTTGTAGAAAATCTGAAATTAATAAAAAGGGATGATAATCTGGTATGATTTCAAATTATTTGACAGATAGTTGTGTTTTGTAATTTAGTGTATACTAAAAAAATGTGTCTGCATTTTAATGATTTTAATAACCTAGTTGTATATATAGTTTGTAAATTACAATTGTCTGAAAAGAAATTTGGGCTCAGCAAATATTCTTATGTAAAATGACTGGAACTTGTAATAATTACGAATACAACCAATGCTGCCCTTGCCATCCAGTCATTCAGTGCCACTTTTTCTTTTTTGTGAATTGGTTGTGCCTTGTTGGCAGCGTTATCTGTTACCATTATCTGTTTAAGGCCAATACCTGTCTGTAGTGAACTAGTGTGGCAGGACCATTAAAAAGATGACATAGACCTGCCTTCAAAATGCTTTAAGATGTACAATTACAATTTGCTCATAAGCCCTCTATAACTAAATTAAACTATAAGAGAATATATGCCTCCCATGTCAAAACATAATCATGTATGTCCATTGTTAACAAGCAGACACTATTAAATTTCCTTTCAGGTTAAATAAGCTATAACGTTTTATGACCATGTCAATAAATTGCAGTTTCTGGTCTGTCAAGCAAAGCAATCACGGGGACTTAAAAAAAAATTAGTCCAACAAGTCAGTATTCATAGAAAGAAAACATATTTAAACACTATAACTGCCGTTTGCACCAGGGCCTAATAAGAGTATCCACTTTAACTGGAACCTATCCAACTTTCTCTTACTTATGCAGACTTGGCATAATCCTGTCCCAGGCTCCCCAGATATTCATGACCACTTCCTTTCAACATGTGCTCATGCTCCGTCCCAGCAGAAGACGGAGTTTCTTAAAACAAATGATATCCTAGATTATTTACAGACCCTAATACGTCTAATGGGCTCGGCACACGGGGAGCGACGTCGCTCCCTCTTCATTAATTTCCAACCAAACTTGTGCGACGAGGTGACAATTGCTTGTCCACCTCCAGCAATGCTACTGGCAAAATTTGTGCGTGTAAAATGTTGAGCACGTACACGTGAACGTGCAAACGCGGGCTTTCGACGTGACACAAGAAAGTTGTACAATGTTCAGCTTTTGTCACTGTCGCTTGGCACAACAGCCATTTATCTGGATCCCCCATGCTGTCCCCTTGTCTGTAACATAGGATGAACCCAGTTGTATTTATCTTTTGTAGAGTTCATATGAAAGCAATATTTTAGTTGATTCCAGCTAAATCTAATGACTCTTCATCCTTGCCGCTCTAATCCCTCCAATTTCATAACCAATAAAATTTCTGGGAAACATGCAATTCAACAGCAAGATTTGAAAAGCTGCCGTTGCTGTCATGTGCAGTGTGTTGGTTGCTCCCTGTGTGTCGAGCCCATAAGTCCTGCAGAGTATGTGTGCATTTGTTTGATGTGTTCCTATGATGTATGGGGTCCAAGTTTTAGTTATTTTTAAAGTTGATTATTAAACTAAGGATGGGAGATACATGTATTTAAAGGTTACTACCATGATTCAGTGGCTACACACTTAAGAATTAAAAATGTAACTTTAACAGGCTACAGTTGTTTCATTAAACCATGTGTTAGAACACGGAAAATAATTAAGCTGCAGTTTCTAAACCATTGGTTACCTCCTTTTTTTAAAACCTTTTTGTTTTTTTGTTTGTTTTTTTACATCACACTAGTTTCCGTTTGTTTTGCCAAGTTGGAGCCTTTCCAGTTTGACCTACTTGGTTCCACGGGTCTCTGTCCTCTCTGCTTGCCTATGACACCATGAATACAAAGCAGGCATCCAGACACATATGCATGTACATACAGTTCACACACACAATAAAACCTTGGTTTCTCAGTGCATAGTTGGATAGATCAGTGTTTAAGCCTGGCAACCATTTCCCTTTCTGTCTGTAAGAGTCTGTGGATGGTGTCCATTTATTTACAAAAAACATCTATAGAAAACAAGAAAGTCTCATAAAATTCATCAACTATATGAAAATCACTTTGCCTCAACTTTTATTGCATGTAAATAAAAATGAAGCAATCTGAACTTTCATGCCAGCAACATAACCATAAGAATGTGTACAAACGTATTATTTTTTTATCCAATTGTGCCATATGGCCATTTAAATAATCTGCACCAACTGTTTTTTTAACCAAGGATGCCAATTGTAGACTAGTTATGCCATTGTGTCCACATTCTTTTCCTCCACTCAATAACAACTGGTCATCATGGTCTCATTTACTTCTATAAACATTCTTCTAAAGTGTACCTGAATAAAGTCTAGTATTGTCCTGATTAAATAACTTCTGAAAATTAGTTTTACTACTTTTTAAACTCGATTTGACTCTCCTAATGGATCCCGATATATCCCAAAAATTCCAGTATAATGCTTTTGTGTTAGAGAAAGTGGCTTTCCATACTCATCTAGTAAAAGTCTACATGGTCTATTTTTGGTTTGTACAACCTTGAAATCTAAAGTTGAGACTCATCTTACCCTGGGGCATGTGTCCATTATTGTTCTGTTAGTTTGAAACCCACCTTTGACCTGAGAACACCTTAGTTTTTGCCCAATGGATACACACATAGCTCCTTGCTAAATATTATTTCAGGTGGATGCAACAGCTGACTGTGTTAAATGGCAAGGGGCTCCACATGGCTTGTAGCTAAATTCTATAGGAGAGCAACTTAAGGACTCAAACATTAGAAACATCCAACAAGGTTTCAAGTCTTGACCTTTTCCACAAGGAAGATTTCCAAATAATCCTTAATGTTATAAGATATGCGCACTTTATTTGTTTTTTTGTTTTCTTCAGTGGCAAGCTCTAAGAGGTTAGAATAATTCTTCTGTACTTTGACAAGTAAACTCCACTGGTACAAATTCTATTTTCCTGTTAAATCAATTATTGTAAACACTAATAAAGGAGCAAACAATTCCTGATGTTATTAGGTCAGTAAGCCACTGGATTTTGGTTTTTAAGCCTGTGTCTCTGAGGAATTACAATGAAATGACTCACCTACCAGACACTTGAAAGCAGTGACACTGTGGTAGTCTTATTTACAAAGCATTTTGTTAGCATCGGTTACTGATTGTAAACTGCACCAAAACTTACTTACTCACACTTGTACTAAACTGATCTCACAGGAAACTTATTTTTCATAAGAGGGGCTTGAAGTCAAATAGAAACAAACAGAGCAGCAAATACTTCAAACAATCAAAGAAGACTTTGAAAATAACTGTGATCCCTTTGTACTTTCACCATAACATGTTAAAGACTTTCACCAAGACTTCAGAAATCTAGTATGTGCCACCGATATGTCTCATTAAAAGTAAAAATGGCTTGTAGACAATTTTCTTCCTCAGAGTTACCACAAAAATAATTTAATGGGAGGGGGGGGATCTCTGACCAGTATTAGAAAAGGTGGAGATCTCCATCACACATCGGTCAGTGCAGTAGTTGGTCACCATGGAAACCGAGCACAGCGGTGGACAAACATTGCTGATTTCTAAGATTTCTAAGTTCTCTTGCTGCATAGATATCAAGGATTATGGCAGATGCTGCTCCCCTACCAAGTTCTGGTTGATTTCCTAATTATTTAAAGGAAGATACTACTCAGTATATCCTCTGAGAAAAGAAGCATAAGTCAATCCCACAACGTAAAATTAGTATAGTTTTTAAATAACATAATGTGCCTGTTTGTATTTACATTTCATTAAAAAAATGCATCTGAAAACTATTTATGATCTATTAAATTATCAAAGAAAAATTTTGAATTTGCATTATACCAATTAAACCTTTATTTAATTGCTGGCCAGGTGTTTGCACATTTCTGCTGTTGTTTTGATAACTTATCTTTGGTGGTCCCCTCCAAGTCTTTGAGATTAAAAGGTCATCTTGCAGTCACCTTAATCTTTAGCTCCCTCTAGAGATTATCTATCAGATTCAAGCTGGGACTCAGGTTATACCACCCCAAAAGGTTAATATTACTTCCTATCAGAACAAACCTGGTATAACGTAAATATCTTTTTAAACCTAAATCTGCTGGGGGTGTGAATAACTTTGGGCTCCAACTACTACATGTACAATAAATCACTTCAATTATCTACTAGGATTTTTGTAGAAGGAGTACAACTAAATGACAAGAAAGAATATCCAGCATGTTTTTACAGTTTTGCTGCTTAAGCCAACATATGGTAAGGTTTGTTCCTATAAGATGTGTCTTTGTGTTGCTGTCCAAGACACAGATTTAAGATTTGACAATGCCAAAAATGTCAAGTGTTTCAATATATTAAATCAGTTTCTTCAACAATAATGTCATTACAAAGGTGCATGAAATGTGGAGTAACATAAGTCCGTAGTGGAAAGACATGAATTAAGTTTCTCACAATCAATAAAAAGATACTGGTAGCTGACTTAGCATACTAAATTTTAAAATTAGAACTAGTAAAACATCAATGCATCACTTAAATCAGTTATAATTAAGGTAATAATTGATATCCAAAAAACAACCACAAACTCTGACTTGTATCTGGTTTATAAAATACTACACAAAGTAGGATATAGTTTAAGATTAATACAGTTGGAGATCTCTAGCTGATGTACTGGTGCTAAAATGAAGAGTTATACTCTTGCCAACTCCAAATTGATTTATTTTCTGTTTTTTATGTATTTCTTTAAACCATGGCTCTCTGCCTGACAATAAGGATAAAAATCCATAATATATTAACAAAAAAAACTACAACTTTCACAGTGGATTTAACGACAGGATTCTGTTGTAAGAACCGTCTTTATGCTAGAATGGGAATGATATGAACAATGAGTTATAGCCATATATAACATAAGGCATATGGTAGTAATCATACCATGTGAAATCCAAAACAATATAAGATTTGATATTTGAGTCCACTGCATGATGCTCAATGACATAATATTGTGCTTGTCAGAAACTAAACTACAATGATGAATTTAAGATGCATTGCCAATTTTGGAAGACTTGGCAAAGTGCTCTGTTTGACTGAACAATCTTTCTCTTGGATTAGTTTCAGCACTGCACAAACATCAATGCAGTGTGTGAGATTGTTTTGCAACACTCCTGGGGGGAAAAAGACGTTCACAAACCACAAGCAAGCAGAAAAGGCTTTTCAATAATTACCACTTAACATTGACAAGGTATATGGATGTGAACAAAGATGTGTAAAAAAAAAAGGACTTAGATTTTTTAGAATAAACCATTAAGATTTCTGATCGATGTTTTGTTGATGTGTACTCACCGTAGCAGTAATTAGTGGACCATGGATCTGTGCGTAGAGCAATGCTTCATCGACATGCCCTCTGACCCCCAGCATGGCTAGCTCCAGGTTGTGGTGCCCAGCCATCGTAAGGGTTAGTTTCTCCAAGGAGCTGATATATATCCTCCAGGGCTGATCTAGCTCCGACATACTTGCTAAGCAGCCCCGCATTACATTCAAACAGTAGCCAGCACAGGGCTTGATCAGTGTCAAGCCTCTGCAATGTGAGCAGTACACCATCTTTGCCAGACCTTTTACACAATCTCTGGTAAGGTCGACATATTCCGTCGAATTAATGACCTCCAGTCCTTTATCCAAGGCAAGACCCAGTTGCCTGCCAGCCTCCAACAGTTCAGCCATTTTCCGAGCCATGATGACGGGATGATCCCCGAAAGGTTTGACGTCCTGTCTGATCTTACGCAGACAGTCAACCATCGTGCTGCTTGCTGTAACACTCTCTTCAATGCTTGGGTTTATGAGCCGTGTGTACACAAGAGGGAAGATGTTGTTAAAGAATCTGTGAACTGTCATCTCAATTGAGATGTTGGCTCCACGTAGATACAGGGAGAGAGAGGAAAACAGTTGATTCACGTGGGGCAAAGCCTGACCGGACAGGGACGAGTAGGTTCCCTCCAACAGTGAACCTAGGTGGCCTTGAGAGAATGACAGGAGGGACTGAAACATGTCTGCAAGGAGAGGAGAAAATAAAAAGAAAGAAGATGTAAGAAAGAATAGTAAACACAGAAACATTTTTATTTTAATCAGTGCATTTCAGCTGTGTATGTCTTTTGTAAAAGAAATTAAACTCAGTGGAATTTACAGCATAGAAACATTACTATTCCGACCTAAAACAGTTAACATTCGACTCAAAAAAATAAGCTGATAAAATAAACAAGAGTAAGTTTCATAAGACGATTCATCTATTTTTCTTGAAATAAATTTAAATCGTCCAGAGGAACCAATGTTAATAGCTTTAAATCCTGCTGTAGAGAGGTCCAAGTTGACGGGACTGAGTAAAAAAAATGTTTCTTCGTCACATGTTCTGATCAAACTAATGAAGCACTGAAGGAGATAAAGTCCTAAGAACAAAATGTCTGGCTGGGCTGACTAAGTGACATCTAGTTGGATAAATAAGGCGGGAACGGTCCAAAGACTGACTTATAGATGAAAATGTGCTGATGCATGAGTCAATGGTTTCATAATGATGGCCAATTGATCTGTGAATATAAAGTACATTGATAAGTGAGAGATGTATACCCTGTTATGAACTATAATAGACCGCATCCAACATATCTATGGAGGTGGCATCCCATTGTACTGAAAAAGAAGCTAATTTATTTCTGAGGAAAACCCCTAGTTTGATCTCCACCTTGTATGCAACATGTTCAATATGTGACATAAATGAAAGCTTACTGTCAATTCCTGTATCAAGGTACTTGTACATCTCAATACACTATTAGTATATGTGTTACTGTTTTTATTGAAGGGAGAGTTTATGGCACTTTATTTTTGTTAGTAAACTATTCTAGTTTGTTTCTTACCAAGACTACTTGCTATTCTACAAACCTTCTATTATCACAAAAAAGGAAATGGACTGACTCCAAGTATTTTCAAATTACAAGCTCCATCCATTCAGCCTCATTCAAACAGCGATATGCAGATTGTTAAGCAACATTGATGTTAAGTGTCTCTCTCAAGGCACTTTCACATTTGTTGGGGAAGGCTGGAAACAAGCTAGCAACCATCCAATTGCCAGACAAATGACATTGCCAATAAGTCACAACCAATCCACAAAAAAAGAAAGTCTCTGTTAAAATATACCTTTTCCTTTAATTCAGTGTGTGGTAACCTGACTCTCACCATATGGATGTAGTTCCGCCGAGCTCCACATGCGAGCTCCACACAGCTCCACACATCCATCTAGAATCGCTGCCATTAGGAGGGATTTCAATACCTAATAAAATGGACGACCCAATCAGGATTGCCGGGCAGGATTTTCATAGATGTGATGTGTCAGAGAAGCGACTATTTGGATTTAGACAACAATGCCTGCTCGCAGCTTACAGTATTTTTCGGACTATAAAGTGCACTTAAAATCCTTAAATTTTCTCAAAAATTGATGGTGCACCTTATAATCCGGTGCGCCTTATGTATGATTACCGTACTTGGTGTGCTTACTGACCGATTTTATGTGGTACAATGCACTCAAAAATCTGTCAAAATGTATATTTACAACTTTGGTAAGCAACAAAGCTGCTCCGGTCAATGGATATTCTGAGAATTACGGTATACTGTGTCACTACCTGATCGGCCCTGTAACAGGACCCCTGAGCAGTCAACAAGACTGCTTGACTGTAATGTCTAAATTAGAAGTGCATTCATGTAAGGCAGCTCGTGCCCTGAGTATGTGCTAGCAACAATATACCAAGTAAGTTAATTTAACATAAAAGTGAAGTTTATTTTGGCCGTATGTTAGAAACAGGACAGATAAGTCCAACTACTTTGTCCTCCCAACAGAGACAGATAGCTCTCCCTCTCACGTACTATGTGTGAGAGACAGGCGAAGTGATATGGGAGGAATATTTAATGTGCCTTTATGTGTGAACATAGACACGTTAATTAACAGTGCGCCTTACAATCTAGTCCGAAAAATACCGGTAATTCTTTAAAAGAACACCAACATCGGTCATTTACCAACATCGCGCTATATCCAAGATGGCGCCTGTTCTGTTTTGGTTTTCCCTGCATCGCTCTCGTCAGCATTACGGTTGGTTTCAATGTGATTGGTTGAAGTAGCATGTCAGTAAAGATTAAGGATAAGTGGTTTATCCAATCATATGCAGGGTTTTTGATAATGCCCCTCCTTCTGAAATACATCACCAATGGAACGATTCCAGATGGATGTGTGGAGCTCGGTGGAACTACGCCCATCTGGAGAGAGTCAGGTTAGTGTGTAGTACATTGATTGCTTAACTAAGTCCATATGACTCTTTTGAGATAAAATGTTGTCTAACTCCTTCCAGCCATGGAAACCCTCAGCAGAAAAAAGGCAGATTGTCTAGAGAGACAACACAAACCCTAAAGCTTGGGTCCTTCAGGGTTGGCAGAAAGATGAGGCTTGTATTCAATATTTCTGCTGAGGAGATTGCAAGCTTAACAGTCATCTTTGGGTTGCAAGACATGACTTAAAACTCAGTTCTGTGGTCTTGTTGGTACCCTGTTGAACCTTTTGCGCAAAGTATTAAATTGAATGAAGTTGAATGGAATTGAATTGAACTGCCATAAGGAGTTCTTTGTGACAAATGTTTTTTTTATGGATCCTAAATGATGGCTAGAAATGAAGTTTAAAGAAATGTGGTATTACACAATATCTCTCCACCAATGCATGGCCAAAATGGTTCTCTGGGATCATTTGGTTTATTTTCACCAATGAGTGATTTCACACTGGGCAATGCACTATAAAAGAGCAGACAGAGAAACTGAAGGTACATTTTTGTTCTTCTCTTCTAATCTGGCCATGACAATGTCCTGTACATTTATAATGTTATACTTTATTTCATTTGGGTTTGATGAAAGCTTTTAAAGATTGGTATGGAAAGTGTACTCTTGCATGTTTAAAACAACTGACCCCAATGACTCCTGGCATTCTGTCTTGACACTCGGGATTATACAAATAATACTTTTGATAGAAAAAAAAATAATTAATTCATATTATATGCTGACTGTTTTCTTGGAAAGACTCTTCAACCTGAACAAATGCAGCAAACAGGGTTAATAAAACATAAGTCAAGTTTTCTTATTCCACGCAAAATGTTCTTTCATTTCCTCGCATTCCAAGTCAAACCAACACACATTGCATTTTGTTTGACTCTACTAGAAAAAAAAGGCAGATTGGTCATTTCACATTGCAATTCAAAATGATCTAATGTGTATCTGACTGACCACTACTCTGGCTCCCCCTTCTAAACATTCCATGCTGTCATAGCCGTAAAAACTTTCGCCTCTCTCCCAACACCAGTGTGTCTTAATTTTCTGCCATTTTTCTGACACTTCCCATAAAACACTGCTTTATATATATATATATATATATATATATATATATATATATATATATATATATAGAGAGAGGGAGGGAACACTAAAATAACACATCCTAGATCTGAATGAACGAAATATTTACATGCTTGAATATGCTGACAACCCAATCACACAAAAGTTATCAATGGATATCAGATTTATTAACCCATGGAGGTCTGGATTTGGAGCCACACACAACATTAAAGTGGAAAAACACACTACAGGCGTATCCAACTTTGATGGAATGTCCTTGAAACAATTCAAAATGAGGTTTAGTAGCCTGTGTGCTCCCCCCCCCCCCCCCCCCACATGCCTGTATGACCTCCCTACAACGCCTGGGCATGCTCCTGATGATGTGGCGGATGGTCTCCTGAGGGATCTCCTCCCAGACCTGGACTAACGCATCCACCAACTCCTGGACAGTCTGTGGTGCAATGTAGAGTTGGTGGAGTTAGTGAGGCATGATGTCCCAGATGTGCTAAATAGGATTCAGGTTTGGGGAATGAACGGGCGGGCATCGATGACACACTCCAGCCTCATAAAATCTAGCATTGTATTGCATTAGGAGGAACCCAGGGCCAACCACACCAGCATATGGTCTCACAATGGGTCTGAGGATCTCATCTCTGTACCTAATGGCAGTCAGACTACCTCTGGCGAGCACATGGAGGGCTGTGGGCCCCAAAAAAATACCACCGCACACCGTTACTGACCCACTGCCAAACTAGTCATGCTGGAGGATGTTGCAGGCAGCAGAACGTTCTCCACGGCGTCTCCGGACTCTGTCAAGTCTGTCACATTTGCTCAGTGTGAACCTGCTTTCATCTGCGAAGAGCACAGTGTGCCAGTGGCTAATTTGCCAATCTTGGTGTTCTCTGGCAAATGCCAAACGTTCTGCGCAGTGTTGGACTGTAAGCATAACCCCCACAGGTGGGGGTTATGCTTACAGTCCTATATATTGTTGTAAGTTTGTGTATCCATGGGCTAAATGTAACACTCCTCTCTGGGGTGTGATGTAAGCTTAAAAGCATGACAGGAGATGAAGGAGCAGCAGCAACTGTACAGAAACTGAGACATGTGAATGAGGGTGCCAGGGCATACACAATATTACCCACTATAACCACAAAGTACAAACACACACGCACACACAGACTCATCTAAAATAAGATTATACCTACACTGACTCTCAATGCTGCATGCACAACACTAACAGCTTACTTAAAAGTATAACTCATGTGCTCTTTCACATTCATTCATGAGCGTCACCCCAGTGTTGCTTTTTTCAGCTCAGAGCTTGTTAGCAAGTGTGTTGCTGTGTGTGTGTGTGTGCGCGTTAATGCTTTTGTGTTTTTTTTGCATGTGTCCTGCCCCTCCCAGGTCACAGACAGAAGGATAACAACAGCCATGTCCTCATGAACAGCTGCACTAATATGAGTACTGTCTGTGACACACAGGGACTCCCCACTTGCCAGTGAGAGGCAAAACGTATTTTAGAGGCCCCAGAAAACACCATGGAAGTTAGCACTCACAAAACACGAGATGCTATTTGAACACTGTGAAGGCTGGGGACAGATGTCAGGCAAATGCATGTGAGAAGAGAAAGTCATGTATGGAAAGCAGGCCTAAGAGAGATGCCAAAGGAGGTAAATACAACAATAACACAATAAAGAGAAAGAAATGACCAACAACTTAAAAATAAATTTCAATCCAACTTCACTGTCTCTTAATGCCCCCTGGTGCCAGGAGGAGAGACAGATTTTTGTATTTATTTTTTTAACCAAAAGAATGGCACATATGTATAAAAGAAAAGTCAGAGAGGGAGAAAGCCAGGGAAATATGGGGAAAAAAAGAACATCTGAACTTTTTAAACAAGGAATAACAACTACTGTACAAGACGACTCCACCTTGTGAACAGGCCAACATCTGGATCTGTTTGGCTCTTGGCCTGGAGCGCTTCCCTGTGTCTCCATGGACTTTACTGCAAACATGTACTTCTGAAGGAAGTGCATGTTGTTTCTTTAGAGATTTTGAGTTTCTTCCGCTTAAACACAGGACCAATAAACAAGAAATAGTAGATTCTGACAACAACCTAATGCTCCCTGCAGGTGAAGAATGAGGCATAAAATATAACACTTGTGGGTGGCCTGGCTGAAACACCTGTGTCTACACCTGCTCCGAGACACACAAGCTGGCAGTGTCATCTGAGTTGTCTCTCAGTTCAATGACATGCTCTAAGGTGAAATCCTGGGATACACTTAATTATTTTCCAGCAGGATTCATCACAGTCAGTCAGAACACAGTGTCTTGCCAAACAAGTCATACTACTTTATGTGACAGACCAACATAAAGCAGCATGTGACTGTAAAGTGGAAAGAAAATAATGTGCTGCAAGCTGAGAAAGGACCACAACAAACGTGAAAAAGACACATTGATCAGGTGGGGGCAAAACAGAACTTTTATACCTAAAGTTAAAGTGCTATTATGTATGATGGAAACCTAACACTAAACACCAACCTAAACATACCATCCCCATGGTAGAACTATGTTGAGGGGACACTTTTCTGTAGTAGGGACAAGAATGCTTGTCAAAGTTGATGGAAGGATAGAATAGAATAGAGCATTTGTATGTTCCTCACTGTATTAGCAGCACAACAATAATCAAGTAGAACAGACTAAAATACACAAACTAAAAATTTAAGAAAGTTGACTAAAACTATACAAAGTGGTACAAAATGTAAAGTGGACCTGTTTTGTTTGGAATGTGATTTTATGATTTCATTAAATGCCAAATACAAAAATCTAGCACGTAAAGAATACAGGAAAAAAAGTGGTAAATAATTATTCCATCTTGAATAGTAAATGTGGCCACAAAAACAAATATAGCACACAAATTAAAGGGTAATATTGCTTGGGTCTGTTTAAGTTTGCGTAACTAGTTTGTTTGGACCAATGCTGTTTTAAAGAGTCTAACAGCTGCTACTAGGTGACGCTAGAGGCTACAAAAGATTTCAGTCAGAGGTTCATGTCCCAGCAGACAACAATCCAAAACATATGGGGTTGCCACACGTCCATTAAAATGAGCATGTCCCATATTTTAAAAAATAGTTTTGAGTATTGCATCTTACCCACAAATTACATTAAAGTGCTGTAGACTGATCTGTTCAAATTAAAAGCTCTAATGATTTCTTTATATACTAATAATTGTAGACATTAAATGTTAGAGGAGAGTGAGTTTGTTTAATACCATTGGGTATCACATTAGTTTTCTTTAAAGGTGTATGACAAAAGTTTTGAAGTTAAATATAATTTATTTTCTTTCTTATACATGCACTTACGATTGCCCGGCATGTAAAATGAGTTACCCTCTATTTACTGCAGTTGCCTCTATGAGTTGGATTAGTCAGGTCATGAAACAGTGATTTGTGCCATATTCTCTGGCCGTGTGTGTGGGTATGATGCCTTGCGCACTCTCATTGACCTGGCTGCTTTGTTGCTTCTCTGCTGTAATTGATGCATTAGCGACAGAACTCAGGCTAACCTCAAGACTAATAATTGTCTAATCTCAGAAGACATTATGCTTCTAAACAAAAGACCTGTGCAGTCACAGGGGCAGATGGTATTTATCTTCTATTAAAACTGATGTCATTTCAAAGGGGCAATCTTGTGCAAAAACTTATGCTGTGCTTCTGTAAAGTTAGTTATTTTCATGAAGTACTGTATGGTATTAAGGTAATTCAAATACTCAGAAATTGCATACAAAATTATTTAAATTTCTATTATTTTACAAAGAAATATTGCACCTTTCTATTTAGTTTGGATCTGATCCCAATATGGACAGTTCTGTCACATGATGACTTAGAGATTAAGACAGAAATGACAAATAATAATCATAAATAAGTTACCTCCAGCTGGTAGATTTATATCGGTGTCTAAATCTAACCCTAACCACACAGCAGACTGACTAAAATGTTAAAAAAATAGCCAAGCTGGTACAAAATCCCCCTGGGGGCTATCAATTGTCACATGGTCCCTACAAATTACCCTTTGGCAGATAGCTCTGTTTTAAAAATAATCGTAAAAATTAATTAAGACTATAATATCAGTTATGTCGAACTGCGGCTGGTGCATCATTTGGCACAGTGTGGTAGTCATCTTAATGTGACCAGCCCTGATAGACATGTTTCTGCTTGAAATGTGGCAACACTAAGCCTTAGCTGCAATGAATTAGTTTAGATCAAAATGTATCCATGTGTTAAAATAATTTCATATACGCAAACCAATTAAGAATTATTAGCCAGACTAGAAAACTATTGAGCACAGATGCTCTCCATCCATTCTCACTGAGATTGGTATGCTTTACAGCCTCCATTAAATATTTCCTTATTCTGAATTTTTGGAATTAGAAGTCAGCTTTGTAGGCCAAGTTAGTGCACAAAACAAGGAATATGACTTCAAATAGAAAAACAAATAAATTACACTATGCTTTGCAATGTAGATTTGAATATATAAATTTAGTAATATATATATATATATATATATATATATATATATATATATATATATATATATATATAAGGAAATATGTATGTATATAGTACTGTTATATGCTTCATACATCCAGCAGCTGACATAAAATATGCTTTGGTCACAGGGAATCTAAACAACAGAATCATATGTTGTTTTTTTCATTGTTGACAAAGTATTTTTATCATGCCCTCTACGTGACTCACTGATCTGACTTGTTATTCTGCAAGTCAATCAAGAGATCTCCAAAACATTTGTTTCATATTCTCAGTGCCATTGTAGAAAAGTCACTTGGCTCAGATTGTTGTCTCTGACCACCGTGCCTAAATTTGGATGTGACCACATTCAATTTAGACAAGCATTTGTTGGTGGCTATCCTTACGCTTTATTGTTTCCCGTCTGTGCTTCTTTTGGGAAATGAGAGATGGTTGAAATGTGGTCACTCTGCATGGGGCAATTATCTTTGATTTAAATTAAAGTCAATAAAAAACACAGAAATTACAAGCACAAAATTGTAAAGCTGACAATTCCAGAATGAGCTGAGATGTCTGCATTTGCTGTAGTCCTGGGGGTAAATATGGCATGTTCTTTGATTGGAATAAGCATGAAAATATGCAGCCCTCGTCCTGCAATGGCCTGAAGTGAGTACAAATTTATGACTCCGAAATGAGGTATTACACAATATCTTTCCACCAATACGTGGCCAAAATTGTTCTCTGAGATCATTTGGTTTAAATTACGAGAACCCAACTCCAGTTGACATTCTGCAAAGCAAACCCCAATGTTTAACTGGCACAATTTAACTTAGGTTTCACCATGGTGAAGCTGCCACAATCAGACTCAAAATAAGCATAGCAGAAAGTCTGTGGTTTCACTCACAACTATGGCGTTTATTGCCTTTGCTGTGATTGGCTCTGATTTCTCCACAAATATATTATATTCTATAACTAGTAAAAGAGGCAGTTGTAATAGAAGCAGTTTCTGCTGTTGCAGCAACAGTTACAATTACTACTTATTGATGTTTAAAGCTCTCATGTGAATTCTTTTTTGCAAAGAAAACAGCCGACTTGCTGCACTTTTTCACTTCCTAGAGTCAAAAGCACTTGGTACAGCACAGCAATGCTAAGGACAAATCAACGTAGTGCAGTTCATATCTTGTGAATGAAACAACCAAAGGTTACTCCCACTACAGTATTTTTTACTTGCACAATGTCCTTGACAGCAAATGTTTACATACACTGTATTGAAAGACACAGAACTGTTTTTACTCTCGTTGTCTGACATTATATCAAATTTCAGATTAGGTAGGATTGCCAAACATTTCTTTTTGCCTAATGCCAAAACAACATGATTTATTTGTTTTGTTTTCTATCCTTCCTAACAACAGAAATTTTGGGAAAAGCCTGGATTATGATGATGTAGTAAATTAGTAACATTTGACTTAACTGGAGGGGCAACTGTGGATTACTTCTACAGGACATCTCAAACATGCTTCATTGGGTAACATAATTAGAACGTCAAAATAAGTCAGCCAAGATATCAGGAAGTACAATTATGGACCTCCACAAGTCTGGGCCATCCTTAGATGTAATATCTAATTGTGTGAAGGTGCTTTGGTAATCGGTTCAAATAAGTGTATACAAATATTCTGGCAGAATTCTAGAAAACTATCCTGAAATCGTAGGAATAATCTTGGTCAGGCTAAGTGACCTAAAACAGGAAACATTTAGTCTGATTTAAGAGTATGGTCAATGAAAACTTTTTCAAAGAGTTTCTTTTTCAAAGACTAAAAGAGATTAAAAAGAGTGATTAAATGAGTTTGGAAGTACAAATGACCTTTGTCAAATAATTTTGCACTTTTAATACATTGTCTGAATCCACACTATGTAAAAACAAACTGTACAAAAATTAGTTATCAGAGGCACACAGAGTGAGTGGGGTGAACCAGTGAATTGAAGCAGTGTGTGAATCTAATTCAAGAAATGACTGCCTGTGAGACAGCGCTGAGGGATGGTTTGAGGGATAGTGCTTTCACCTATTGCCATCAACACAATACAGTCGATCAACTTGTTGCTTGTTGCTTTTTGAAAGAAAGGCGCTAGATGGGTCTGAAAAGTCGCTAATTGTAGCAACAAAGATGCTAAATGGGCAACACCAGACTGTTGTCTCTACTTTTCCTTCCTTCCCGAGAGCAGGCAGCGGTAGCCGGCCTCTAGCCAGCTACGCAGCCAGACATGAAGGAGCAGGTGGAGTAGGTTTTAATTTTCATCATATGTAAATGTATTCAAATTCTGATTATGGTTAGTATATATGTGCAAATATAGGCTACATATAATATAGGATGTAAATATCTCATATGCTTTACATTGTTTAAACATATATCTATTTTTCCATCACGCTTGTCCCTCATGGGGTCACGAGGGGTGCTGGTGCCTATCTCTAGCATTCACTGGGCGAGAGGCGGGGTACACCCTGGACAGGTCGCCAGTCTGTCGCAGAGCAACACAGAGACAAACAGGACAAACAACCATTCACGCACCCACTCACACCTAAGGACAATTTAGAGAGACCAATTAACCTAACAGTCATGTTTTTGGACTGTGGTAGGAAGCCGGAGTGCCCGGAGAGAACCCACGCATGCACAGGGAGAACATGCAAACTCCATGCAGAAACACCCAGGGTCAGACTCAAACTCAGGACCTTCTCACCGTGGAGGTTCGCGATGAGGTAGCTGAAACTCTGTATAATACTGTATCTAAGATAAACTAGGTATACTGTATGGATGGATAAGAATGTAAATGTGGCCCTGTGATTTCCACTTTGCTTGCTTATATTTGCTAGGAGGTACAACAATATTCTGTTAATGAGACAGGAGACACTGTTCTCATACCATGAAGCCGTGGGACATTCCTACCCTGGCAGTCGATCCTGAGAGTCCTGACCAACCATCGTCTCAGGAAAAACATTTTAATCCCTCTACGGGCTTGGGTTTCCAACCGGTCACCACACAGATATGTGTCACAGTGACACATGTGAAGATTACATATCCTTGTTTTAATTAGCAGAAAGACTGTATATGTAGGGCTGTCTTCTCCCAGGCAATGGTGGTCATCTTGAGTTACAATCGAGCGGTGCAGTGTCATCCGATCTCCCACTTTAATGGTAATAAACTATGATTAAATTCTTGAATCAATCTGTTGATTCATCTTACTTATGTGACTCTTGAACACAGCATGGTCAAGTCTAAAGAAGGGGCATGAGTCATCTGTCAAACTACACACTCACAGGTTTGCTGCTCATGCAAGCTTGACCTAAATGAAGTGGAAAACTGAACTCCAACCAAAACAGTTAGGTAACCGCTGGCACAACCCCACACGCGCAACTTATATGCATATATGCATATCTTTTCTAATTAGCAGGCAAACAGGTGTGATAATTACAGTGCTGAGAAAAAGCATTTGTACGCCTTCAAAAAGGTTTAATATTGACTTTGACAAAATATTTTCCCAAAGGTGTTTAGGATCATCAAGATGTCTTTTGACATGGAATTCTGCCATGTCTTTAGATTTTGCCCAGCTTCTTTTTCACTGACTCATGAACTCTGGCCAGTAAGGTCTTCTGTGCTTTATGAACTTTTCTTCGTTCATTTCTGACCTCCTGGAAGAGCCGTCATTGTTCCTTTGAAGTAATCTTGGTAGGCCTGCTATTCCTGAGAATGTTTAGAAATGTTTTATGTTTTCTCCATTTGTTTATATTGGCTCTAACTACGGCTTGTTGGAGGTCTAAAACCTTGGCAATTGAAAAAAATCACAGTTATTACAGAAATTATAAAGTAGGCCAGTTACTTTACTTTGGGTCACGTAGGTTTAGAGAATAAATTTCATTCGGGAAAATAAATCTGGTTATCTGCTGTCAAATGTGTTTAATGGCCTCAAAGGAGCAAGTAAATATAAGTAAAGATTGTAGGGGTAATTTAATTATTAGTATTTCAGAAATTAAAAAGGCATTTAAACACAAAAAAAATATGGAATATGAAAAACTATCACTCATTCCAGCAGAATTTACTAAATCGTGTCTATTAAGTTAAAGTACATTATAAGAATAAAGAGAAAAGCATTTCTTGTTGTTTGCAGAAATACACAAACATTATCACAGATGAAGAAATGAGGACATGAGAGAATGACATGGACAGAAGAGACAAGAGCTGAAGAAGTGAGGGAGGTGTGAGTGGATGAAATTGTTAAAATGGGTAATGTGAGGGGGTTGGTGTGTGTGTGTCTTCTTATACATGAAGCCAAACGACAACATTCTCTTGCTCACTTTACTAGTAAAATGAGAACTTTGATGTAAAGTGAAGACATTGTTTTGGTCCTCACTTTTTTCTGGGCTAGAGGTTAGGTTTAGGACTAGGGTGTCAGTTAGGTTTAGGTTAGAGTCAGCTATATACTGGTAAAGGTTAGGGTCAGGGTAAGGCCATAGAAAGTGTTGGAAGTCAAGGCCCGGTCCTCACTTTGCATTTTAAACAAGGATGTGTGAGTGTGCGTGTGTGCGTGTCTTTGTGTGTTAGTGTGAGTGTGTAGGGAGGAATGTTGACAGGGTGATGGAAAGCACCTCCAGTACTAAGCAATAAAGGGACAAAGGTCAAAAGTGACCCCGACTTTTTCCAATTGGTTTATATAATGTGGTATGGAGCACATTAGGCACAACAACTGTAAGGGAAGTGTTATCTGCATTATATTCCCAGTTCAGCCTCTTGATTTTATGATGTTGATGGTGTAGACTGACCAACTTTCCACGTGCAATCAAGAACTTGGTATAAGCACAAACTCAACAAAACAAGAGAAGTCTCATTTATCCAGATAAACTGCATGTTTTATTGCACAATTTAAGTTATTTTGTGGTTTGGTAAAAAGTAGACTGTGCACACCTAAAAGAAACAAGAGAAAGAAAACACCCACATTTAAATAGAAGCAGATTTCATGCATTAACTCATAAAACTTGAATCTTACTGACTAGAGGTCCTTACTTCAAAATTATTGATGCTGTGTAAATTAGGATAAACAAAAGAAGGCAAATAAGGCTGAAGAAATTAAAAGTAGTCAAAGAAAGTAAAAGCATGCAAGACTTTTGTTGGAAAATTATAGGAAACACTTAGGCTGGGCCACTTCTCACCCAGTGAATGCTGGAGATAGGCACCAGCAACCCCTGCGACCCCATGAGGGATTAAGCGGGTCAGAAAATGGATGGATGGACTTAGGCAACAATATGATTAACATGAAAGAGATTTCTGAAGAGACTGAAGTGTGGAATGAATTCATGATGAAAGCGACTCTAATGAAGAATTTTCCACTATTCTTAGCAGGTGTGGTTTCTGTTTTCATTTATCAGCCCTCCTTACAAAATGTGAGAGGCGGAGTGGTTTCTTAATGCATTGCTCAAATTAGAGGCTGTGACCACTTGTTGTTAAAGCCGAAAAATTTATGGTTACAAGATTAAACACAATCCAGGCACTACTCTTTCTCTCACACAGACACACACACACACATCCTTGTTTATTGTGTATAGAGAGGACCGTGTACTGACTTCCATAGACTTTCATTCATCTTCAAGGCTTTATATGGCTTAACCCTGAGCCTAGCCCTAACCCAAACCTTTACCGGTTTATACCTAACCCTAACCTAAATCTAATTGACACCGTAGTCCTAAAGCCATGGAAGAAAGTGAATAATTTTTTTCTGTTCTCACTTTACATCAAAGTCCTCATTTTACTGGTAAATCTCGCTCAGCTGCAAGTACAAGAACACACAACACACAGGAGGAGGGAAACTCCCTTTTGGGGAAAAACAGAACTTCAATAAAAATATAAGCATCTTACTGAGAAAAATAATAAAAATATGGTAAAGGACTGAATGCAGGATGGTTTAGGGGGTAATACACACCTCTGTTTGTTTTTGGCTGTACACCAGTTTCACAGCCATGGACCAAACAAACATAACATCGCTAGTCAGGGTCAGAACACAAGTGTTGATTTTTCTGTCATTTGCTTTCCATGCTGTTCTGGAATACATTGATCTGTCACAGGAAGATCAGTGGTTAAGTCTTGCACACAGACATCTTTATGGTACACAGAGGGAAGAGGGAGGCAGAATAAACGGTGAAGAAACCATCCCAGGGCGTAATGAGGAAAGTTAGTTGAGTTGAATGTGGGAGTGATGAAGTGAGCCAGTGGTGAGAGATGGGAGGAAGAGAGCCAACCCCAGCTCAGTGTGGACTGAACCAACAGTATGACTCATAATTCAGAGACGTGCATTACAATGCTTTTTCACTTGTGCATTAAAATCATGCATTCCAAATAGACCTTGATGTTGCACAGGCACCGAAAACCAGCACTTCTTAAAATACATGTCTAGCCATTGTGTAAAGTTCCGCTCCTCTTCTACCTCAATTACATCTCAGCAACACTCCCTTATTTCTCAAAGGATAATTTTATTTGGGTCACATCCACAGGTTTTTCCCCTAACAGGTTCTGCTTTTTCTCAACCGACAAATTTATAATATCAATATTCGTCACTATTGTGCTGGTTATCTCCCATTGTTTAATAAAGTATGTGATTGGCACTTACATATATGCAGATAAACATTGCATGGCTGTTGGGATCTGTCGTTGAACCATAAAGGAAGCAGAGTCAGACAGTACACAGTAAAAACAGACATACCAAAACAATTAAAGGCAGTGCAGTAAATTCCCAATGGCAAGTTAGACAAACTATGTTCCAGACAGCCTGAAATCTATTAAACAGAAAAAAAACAAGGCCAGAAAATACAACTTTGATAACAGTGGCGGCTGGCCCATAGGGGGCGCTCGGGTGCTGTCCTCCCTAGATGTGGAGGGGAAAAGTCAAAATATATATAGATTTTAAAAGTATTATTAATGTCAGCTTTTACTTAATAGTACGTGGCTACATGTAATAAGAGTTATTAAAACACTTCTACTAATTGACTCTATCAATTGACTCTCATTTAACAGTGCATTTCCACCAACAGAACGTATCATTTCTCTTCTTCTATACTTGTGGGGCTGTCACTCAAGGAGCCCCACAAGTGTAGCAAAATAACCAATCATATACTGTTGCTAGGGAAAATTTATAAATATTTGGCCAATATGAATGGCTTTGGGGCTCCTGGAGTCTTTGCAAGGGCAAAGACTCCAGGAGGACATACATTTTATATATGTCTGAGCTGAATAGTAAGATATAGAGAAATAATAATTTTAATTAAAACAGTCAAAATTTTCCAAAACTTTTTTTTTGCAGAATATTTTAAAGGAACAATAAGTAAAATGTAATTATTTTAGATAGAAAAACTAAAAAAAGTAAATCTTTTATAGATGGAATATAGTATGATGTCACACACCATTTTGGTGTTGTGTTGTCCAGTGTCTTATTTGCAAAGCCCAGCATGTGCATGTATGTCCACGTGAACAGCTCCCACTCAGGGCTTACCCCCTTCCTCCCCATAAAATGCATCCACCAGAGCAGCGTAGGAGCAAAATGGCAGCAAGCATGCCCAGTGGATCAAAACGTCCTCTTGCTAACATCATTATAAAGGTATTAGTTGCTTAGACATATTACTTTGAAAGCTGATACTGTTTGAAAAGGACACATTTAGAGTGATGCAACTGGCAAGAAATGGTCAATTGGAGCAAAGAAAAACTGTGAACGGTGCGGTAGATGCATGAATAGAGCAAAACGAATTTTTGCCCAAGTTCAAAAATCTCAACATTTCAGTCAATTTGTGTTGTGGTAAAGGTATAGTGGGCAATAGTTTTTCAGCTTTGAGTGCTGGGGGGATCACTTTATTTATCGGTTGTCCCATATGCCAATCATTGTGAACCGCTCACCTAACGCCAATGTACATGCACTCTCCTTGCAAGTTTCCTCTTGCTGGCTACGCATGTGTACTTCTAGTGCTTATGTATCCAGTGAGCTTTGGTTTCTGTCGCTCATTGTATCACCACTGTTATCACCATACACTTTAAAAATTGCAAGTCACAAGAAGCAAACTGTCTTTCAAGTTTACGCGAAGAAGAAGGCCTCAGAAGAAGGCCTCAGAAGAAAGAAATAAGATCAGAGTGTATTTCGGAGATTCTGAGGAGCGGAAGAGCAGGCAAGATGGTCTTGTGTATGCGCAAACAGGGACTTGGGCGTTTCTTGCCTACATTTTCAGAAAAATTGTCCACTCTATGTTTAAAGGTGCTCATGGTCCATTTATTTAAGCACAAAAATGTTTTTTTAAATGTGTTACATATTTAGACAGCACGATTAGGCTATATTTTTATAGAGCATTGATGGATTTACTGAACAAAAACCCCTGTAGTTGGTGTCCCTGCAGAAGATCCGTGTCTCAGGGGGAATGTCTTTACCGCTGCGGGGCAGCAGGTCCTTATGCTCAGTCCTGGAAAGAAACAAGTACCGCTGGAAGCGATCGTCATCCACGCAGCTACATGTGGTGGTACTCGCCGAACCGGGTCTGGTTGACCCAGGGGCGCTGACGCCGTTGTTGGGCTTTCCATGTTACATACAGCACTGTGTCTCAGTAAAATCCATCTCCACCACTGAACAGACAGGAGGAGCGGATAGACACTCTTCGTATATGATGAAGTGGGCTCGGGGAAAAGGGTGCATTATCAGCGGGTTGTCAGTGCATTGTCAGTGTGGATTGTTTGTGAGAGACGCGAAATGTCAAGCATCCAACAGCAGGTGATCCAGGCCAATTGTTCACCTGGATCACGTTTGCTGTGAACGTACCTTTCTGATGACATCAAAACCGTTCTTTGGTGGTACAGTTTCGATATGTGTCCCACAAAAACCAACACTGAACTTCACGAAAAGACCTAAGTGAAACATGTTGGTGGAAGTATCAAGTATCATCTTCTTAGATGACTTTTTCTTAAATGCAACCAGGGTTATTCATTGGGTGGATCAAATTATAATGACGTAATGTTGGCCCAATACCTTCATGTGTCCAAAAAGCTGAAAACAAAGAAAACTTTGAAGTTTCACCATCACACTGATTCTAAGCATACAAAAAGAATAGCTTCACCAGTTACCAGTTGCTTTGGCAGGTTGTGCACATTAGATGACTAAGTTCACAAACTGCAAAAAAAACAACTTGCTAAACACTGTTGTCATCATTACAACAAAATTGCACTGGTTCAAAGAAATAAAATGAAGAAAGACAAATACTAATAAAGCAAACTAAGTCATAAATTAAAATATAATAAAATAGGAATAAGAAGCAGCAAGCTGCTCTGAAAGCCTGTCTGTTGGCAGCATACACACTGTAGAGAGAATAATTTGATGGTGTCCTGGGTTATTTCTGAGATCCTAGTTAGGGCATCACTGAACTCCTGGAAAGTCTAAGATGCAACTTAAGGATGTTGGATGGACCTAAACATGATGTGCCTAAGAAGTTATATTTGATATAAGTCAATGGAACGTGGAGTCCAGTCAATGGTCAATTCCTTCATCATCCAGGCACTTCCTGCATACCCTTGCCATATGTAGTCAGGCATTATCATGCACCAGGGGGAACCTAGTACCCACTGTACTAGAGATGGGTAAAACAAAAAGGTTCTATGGATTTCATTCCGATACCTACTGGTAGTGAGGGTGCCATTATTTAGCCTGTACAGGTCTGTGCATCCCTCCATGGATAAGCCTCCCCAGACCAACACTGACCCACTACCCAATGAATCATGTATATAGTTCCCCACCACCAAACTGATCATACAGCTCATCTCCTCTAATCTCATCCACTTCAAATATAACTTTCTCAGTAACAGACATCAGGTTGTCAGATCCAGCTGTAAAACATCAACTTTCACCATCATCAATACAGGTATACCACAAGGCTGTATTCTCAGTCCATTCCTGTACACTATCTTTACAAATGACTGCCTTATCCTATTTCCCATCACCAGATAATTCAAATATTTAGATGACAATTCCATACTTGCTCTGCTCTTGGAAATAGACTTAGTCACATCCTACAGAGACCCTGTTCCCACTTTGTCCAGTGGTGCAAAGACAACCATCTTCTCCTCAATGTCACAGATGAGACCAGGTTAACTCTGAGCTCCTGTGACAGACGTAAAATGGGTCAGAAGACTTTGTGGTGAATGGTATGGTGCCTGTAACACTGTACAACATGATACAGCAACACAATAAGAAATAAAATATGTAAATTGTTATTACTTAGCTGTGCACTAAATAAATTTTGTATTGCATTTTTTAGTATTTTCTGTCAGTGACAATTTGGCGCCTCCATGTGTGGAGAAGGCATTCCTCTTTGTTGCTGACATTACAGGGAGCGGGTTACCTCACTGTGTAGCACAGTATTTTTCCCGGCCCCACATTCGAGAGGTTTTCCTCAATTTGGTTTCCTCAATTTTGGTTTTCAGGAGGCATGGCTCTTTGTTGGTGTCACTCAAACTGAGCCCTCATGGGGTAAATCACACGTTAACTTAGGACATCCTCTCTACCTTTAATATGACACTTCAGTGCTACATTAAGCGATGTGCAAGGTGGAAATGTGAGTAAATGATATCTTCACAAACAAGGTGGCTTTCTTTGAATACTTGTATCACAGACACAATTACATAGAGGAGAAGATATAGTGCTAAATGGGAACAGAATGTGTGATGGACCGGTCCCTTGTCCATTCTCTTCATCTGGTTTATGTGCTCAGCGTTCTGCTACTTTGGGCTTCACATATTATGATGCTGTGACAGGTGCTGATAAAAAACACAAGTAATGAGATTATTTTCAGGGAAACTTTGTAAAGATTTGAGGTTTTTCTTCTCTCGTCTTCGCTTCCCTTGTTGTTATCCAGCTTCATTCTCTAGAGAGCCAGTGTTCTCCAAATTCAGTGAAAGAAATGCTGTCCTTACTTGTTATCACTTCTCAAGGGATTTGCATAAGCACAGTACGAGCACCAACATTTTTCACACACAAATACGCAATACACTCTCTCCACTGTTAACTTCATAACCACATTTACCCTCCACCCAGCATGATTAAATAAGACGTGTCGGGACAGATTCCGGATATCCTCCCTAATTTGACAATGAGCTCATGTTGCAGAAAAATATCATCATGTGTCCAAGCATCAATCTCTAGAGCAATAACCCTGTCAGTCAAAACATCTGCAGAAAAAAAAGACAGAAATATGAAGTGAGAGTACAAAAATGTGAGAGGACAGGGAAGGGATGGTGGGGGCGGGGGAGTCATCCACAATGTGCAGGAAAGCTTCCAGACAAAAAAGATCGCAATTAAGATAGAAGGTACAGAATTTGATGAAACAATGAAGACAGTATGCAGTAACCAAGCAACAAAGTTAGTTGTTATGTCTTATTGTGTCTGCAAATATGTATGCAGGCATATTCTGCAATTTAGTGCCCACATGAAAAGCAACAGAAAAGCCCTGGAAATTCCCTCCTGTTCATTAATGGGACAGGTGCCTTTACAAAAGTTGTGCTGTCTGGGCCACCTAAGATGATTCTGACAGCTGAAATTAAGAAAGCAAAATCATTTCCATCAAACAATATACTTTAAGGCTACACATTCTCTTCTATCTGCCAATAAATCTCACGTTGCTAACATGCTCAACATTTCCTTCAATCTGAGTGAAAATAAAACTAAATCATTTGTGTCTGAATGAGGGCTCTGATCAAGGTCATATGAAGGCTGAACACTCTGAAGTCAAATCCCTATAGCTTTATTAGAGACACCTTGCGGGTAGTGGTAGTTTTGGTTTGCATATCTTCATTTATTATTTATGGTAGAGATTGTGTCAGGGTTTTGTTTACCGATGAACTCAGGACGCACACACGGGACTAAAAGTTTGAGTTTTTATTGAAGGAAGTATGCTGGGTGGTGAGTGATGAAGACCGGAGGTTCAGGACTGCAGAAGGTCAGGGATGAATGTGATGACAGGAGCTGACGGCCCGGAGACAGAGAGTCCACACTTGCTAGGTGCTGCTCGGCTAGCAGGCCTCATAGCACTCAGGTTAGCAGTTCATTGGAGACACCAGGGCACAGAGCTGAGCTTCACCAGGGCGGCTAGTCAGGTTAGCAGAACTTGAGAGACACCAGGGCACAGAGCTGAGCTTCACCAGGGCGGCTAGTCAGGTTAGCAGAACTTGAGAGACACCAGGACACAGAGCTGAGCTTCACCAGGGCGGCTAGTCAGGTTAGCAGAACTTGAGAGACACCAGGGCACAGAGCAGAACCTCTCCAGGAACAAACAGAGAACAAACAGTCTTTAGAGTGACTGACAGGACTAACCTTAACAAAAGGAGCAAAACAAAGCTTCCAAGGCAAACCGGGGACTGGCATGGAGAGGTGTGGGATGATGACGGCCCAGTGCTGAACTGAAGGCAGAGGGAGGTTTAAATAGAGCACTACACAGGTGGAACAAGGATCTGGCTAATTGACTGGTAAATGATAACAGGTGTGACTGACTGCTGAGGGGGTGAAGTGAAAAATGACAGAAAATAACTGATGACTGAAAACTAACAATAAATAAAGTCAAACCTAACCCAAAAGAGATGAAAAAATGAAAATAACAGAAAAACAAAGCCAAACCAAAACTCAACCATGACATTACCCCCCCCCTCAAGGCCGGACTCCGGACGGCCTATCAAACAAAACAAACTACAAAGTGACCGAACCAGGGTGGGTGGAGGGACGGCAGGATGGCGGGCAAGAGTCATAACTAAGCTGATCTAACCTGGGTGGGTGGAGGGAAAGTAGGATCGTGGGCTAAAATCAAACCAAAACTACCCACTAGGGCGAACTAAAAAGGATGTCTAACAGATGCTGGTAGGCAAAACAAAAGGCGTTTAACCGACGTTGACAGGCGAACATCGCCACCAGGCAAAAACGGGCATGACAGGCGAACATCGCCACAAGGCAGAACAGGCGTACGACAACGCCAGAGGGAAGAAACAGGCGTACGACAACGCCAGAGGGAAGAACAGGCGTACGACAACGCCAGAGGGAAGAAACAGGCGTACGACAACGCCAGAGGGAAGAAACAGGCGTACGACAACGCCAGAGGGAAGAAACAGGCGTACGACAACGCCAGAGGGAAGAAACAGGCGTACGACAACGCCAGAGGGAAGAAACAGGCGTACGACAACGCCAGAGGGAAGAAACAGGCGTACGACAACGCCAGAGGGAAGAAACAGGCGTACGACAACGCCAGAGGGAAGAAACAGGCGTACGACAACGCCAGAGGGAAGAAACAGGCGTACGACAACGCCAGAGGGAAGAAACAGGCGTACGACAACGCCAGAGGGAAGAAACAGGCGTACGACAACGCCAGAGGGAAGAAACAGGCGTACGACAACGCCAGAGGGAAGGAACGAGCGCACGACAGCGCCAAAGGGAAGGAACGAGCGCACGACAGCGCCAAAGGGAAGGAACGAGCGCACGACAGCGCCAAAGGGAAGGAACGAGCGCACGACAGCGCCAAAGGGAAGGAACGAGCGCACGACAGCGCCAAAGGGAAGGAACGAGCGTACTTAACGCCAAAGGGAAGGAACGGGCGTACTTAACGCCAAAGGGAAGGAACGGGCGTACTTAACGCCAAAGGGAAGGAACGGGCGTACTTAACGCCAAAGGGAAGGAACGGGCGTACTTAGCGCCAAAGGGAAACCCGCCGGGGCGTGAGGAAAACGCCGGGGCTGGGGAAGAGAACGTCGGGATATGAGGGAAGCAGGAACATCTAAAACGCCTAGGAACAAGAACGGAGGGCGTACTTACACGCCGGGGAACCGAGAACAGAGGGCGTCCCAACACGCCGGGGAACCGAGAACAAAGGGCGTCCTAACACGCCGGGGAACCGAAAACAGAAGGCGTCCTAACACGCCGGGGAACCGAAAACAGAGGGCGTCCTAACACGCCGGGGAACCGAAAACAGAGGGCGTCCTAACACGCCGGGGAACCGAAAACAGAGGGCGTCCTAACACGCCGGGGAACCGAAAACAGAGGGCGTCCTAACACGCCGGGGAACCGAAAACAGAGGGCGTCCTAACACGCCGGGGAACCGAAAACAGAGGGCGTCCTAACACGCCGGGGAATCGAGAACAGAGCGCGTCTAAGCACGTCGGGAACACTAAATCTAAACGCTAGAAATCTAAACACCAGGGAACCAGGAACAAAGGGCATCCTAATACGCCAGGAGACAAAGGGCGTTCTAACACGCCAGAAAAACACGAAATCTACAGGGGTCAGAGGGCGTCCTAACACGCCAGGAAACAAAAATACCAGGAACTAAGGGCGTCTAAATTCCGGAGAATGGAGAGCGTCAAACACGCCAGGGGACTAAGAGCTAGGGGGCCAAAACAAAACTAAGAAGCGCTGGGACCTAAAGAACGCTGGGAAACTACAGATCTAAACCAAAAACTAGAAAACCAGGCATGAACTAACCTATAGAACAAAACCAGAAGAACTAGGGTAGGGATAACAAAAGAAAAACCGAAGCAAAAAACTAGAAAATCAAAATAAAACAAAAGAACTAGGAAAAAGATCAAGACATTCAAGAAAAACTATAAAACTAATGCAAAACCAAAACAAAATACTAAGCAGAACTATGAGACTAAGGCTAAACTAGAAATTAAGGCAAAACAAGAAAACTAGAACATGAATAAGTAAACTAACGAGAAAACCAGAGAACTAAGGTTATAAATGAGGAAGCAAAGCAAAGCTTGGAAACTAAGGCAAAATCTAGAATCCTAAAACGGAGCAGGAAAAACAAAAGCAAAACAGAGACTAAGAACTCTAAGAAAACAAGAACCCCTAAATAACTCTAAAACCCCAAAAATCCTAAGTAAATCAAAAACTGAAATCGAGCCCAAAAAACAACAGAAGGCACTGGCCTTAAGGGCTCATGCATAAACGGCTGCTAAGCAAAAAAGAAAAAGTCTTCGTGGAGGTCGTCCTGGACGAGGCAGGCGGCGGAGCAGCATCGCCCGACTAAACCCTCGAGGAGGGCGGCCCCGACGAGGCAAAGTCAAGCAGCCCGGAGACCGCGGTCGGCGGCTCCGGCCGAACAGGAAAGTCAGAGACGGGCTCCGTGGTGGACGGCGCCGACGAGGCAGAGTCGAGCGGCTCGAAGTCCACAGTCTGCGGCTCCGGCCAAACAGAGAAGTCAGAGGCGGGCGCCGTGGTGGACGGCCCCGACGAGGCAGAGTCGAGCAGCTCGAAGTCCGCAGTCTGCGGCTCCGGCCAAACAGAGAAGTCAGAGGCGGGCGCCGTGGTGGACGGCCCCGACGAGGCAGAGTCGAGCGGCTCGGAGTCCGCAGTCTGCGGCTCCGGCCAAACAGATCAGTTGGAGGCGGTGCCAAGCTACAGGTCTCGGTGGAAACCGAGGCCAGAGGCGGGTCCTCCTGGACCTCCTTACGAGGCTTGGGCGGAGGCAGGTCCTCCTGGACCTCCTCACGAGGCTTGGGCGGAGGCAGGTCCTCCTGGACCTCCTCACGAGGCTTGGGCGGAGGCAGGTCCTCCTGGACCTCCTCACGAGGCTTGGGCGGAGGCAGGTCCTCCTGGACCTCCTCACGAGGCTTGGGCGGAGGCAGGTCCTCCTGGACCTCCTCACGAGGCTTGGGCGGAGGCAGGTCCTCCTGGACCTCCTCACGAGGCTTGGGCGGAGGCAGGTCCTCCTGGACCTCCTCACGAGGCTTGGGCGGAGGCAGGTCCTCCTGGACCTCCTCACGGGGCTTAGGCGGAGGCAGGTCCTCCTGGACCTCCTCACGGGGCTTGGGCGGAGGCAGGTCCTCCTGGACCTCCTCACGGGGCTTGGGCGGAGGCAGGTCCTCCTGGACCTCCTCACGGGGCTTGGGCGGAGGCAGGTCCTCCTGGACCTCCTCACGGGACTTGGACAGCGGCAAAGCGGCTCCCTCGGAGACCTTGGGCTCATCCTCGTCGGCCGGCGGAGCCATTTTCTTGGCGGCCAGCAGAGCGGAGCCTTCAGTGGTCGGCAGAGCGGAGTTTACTGGTGGAGGCGGAACCATCTCCTCGGCTACTTCAGGCAGTGACGGGCAACAGGCTTCGGAGGGCAGCGACGCCGGGCTACAGGCTTCAGAGAGCGGCGCCGGGCTACAGGCTTCAGAGAGCGGCGCCGGGGTTGGAGGCGGATCCTCCTCTTGAGCCTTGACAGACCCTCCGCGCCGGTGGTTCTGCTGTCTTCGCCGGGAGGGGACAGATGAGGAATCTGGGGCAATCTCAGGGGTGGCAGCTGGCCAGCAGGGCAGAAGGTCGTCTCGGTCACCGTAGTAGAACTCCCACAGCTGGCTCTCCTTGATGCGTGGGGCTCTGCTAGGTGGAACGATGAGCCTCACTCGAGGGGCCAGCTGCGAGTCATGGAGGTGATGACCGAGACGACGAGAGGCTGAGCGGCTTCTCTCCCTGGCCTCCGGGGTAGCTGCATCAACGCCCACGTGAACCACGGGGGAAGTGGAGTCGACCCGGATCGGTGGCGCAGGGTCCCGGGCAGAAGCCATCTTGGTGTACCTCTCCCTCATCTGGCGTTCGCACATCTCTACATATGCGAGGATGTCCGGGTCGTCAACTCCTGCAGGTAAGCCCCGCATGGCGCCTGAGTTCACCTTTTGACTGGGCCGTACTGTCAGGGTTTTGTTTACCGATGAACTCAGGACGCACACACGGGACTAAAAGTTTGAGTTTTTATTGAAGGAAGTATGCTGGGTGGTGAGTGATGAAGACCGGAGGTTCAGGACTGCAGAAGGTCAGGGATGAATGTGATGACAGGAGCTGACGGCCCGGAGACAGAGAGTCCACACTTGCTAGGTGCTGCTCGGCTAGCAGGCCTCATAGCACTCAGGTTAGCAGTTCATTGGAGACACCAGGGCACAGAGCTGAGCTTCACCAGGGCGGCTAGTCAGGTTAGCAGAACTTGAGAGACACCAGGGCACAGAGCTGAGCTTCACCAGGGCGGCTAGTCAGGTTAGCAGAACTTGAGAGACACCAGGACACAGAGCTGAGCTTCACCAGGGCGGCTAGTCAGGTTAGCAGAACTTGAGAGACACCAGGGCACAGAGCAGAACCTCTCCAGGAACAAACAGAGAACAAACAGTCTTTAGAGTGACTGACAGGACTAACCTTAACAAAAGGAGCAAAACAAAGCTTCCAAGGCAAACCGGGGACTGGCATGGAGAGGTGTGGGATGATGACGGCCCAGTGCTGAACTGAAGGCAGAGGGAGGTTTAAATAGAGCACTACACAGGTGGAACAAGGATCTGGCTAATTGACTGGTAAATGATAACAGGTGTGACTGACTGCTGAGGGGGTGAAGTGAAAAATGACAGAAAATAACTGATGACTGAAAACTAACAATAAATAAAGTCAAACCTAACCCAAAAGAGATGAAAAAATGAAAATAACAGAAAAACAAAGCCAAACCAAAACTCAACCATGACAGATTGCAAAAAGTGTCTGAAACATTCCTTAGAGATATTAGAACATATTGATGTCATAGCATCATGTAAGTCCTGTAGTTTTGTCTGCTACACATCCATGATGGGAATACATCATTCCACTACTTCAAAAGTTGCAAGAATGGATTGAGAGCTGGTGAATGTGGCAAACTCCCTATCATGTTCAAGAAACAAGTGGCTGGCATTATCCTGCTGGAGGTAGCTATCAAAAGATGGTTACGCTGTGGACAATAAGGGAGGGACATGGTCAGCATTTAAACAATCACAAGTTTGTTCGAAGGTCACCACCACTGACAGCCTGTATGGTTGATACAATATCAGATGGATCTATGCTTTAATGTTGTTTCTGGAAAATTCTGTCTTTACCATCTGAGAACCACAGCTTAAAGTGAGATTCATCACACACAATCACACCAACATATGCTATTGTTCAACGTTAATGATCCTGTGAAAATATTACCCTTATAGTGTTGTTCTTGGAAGACAGGAGCAGAACCCAGCATTTTGTCCTGTGGCTGTAATCCATCTGTTTCAAGGCTTAATATGTTGTGTTTTCAAAGGAGGGATTCGACACATATTGGTTTGTAACAACAGCTTATTTGAAATAGGGTCACCCATGCTCCTCTGATATTCAGAAGGCATTTCCGTCCACTCAACTGCTGTTTACTGTTAATTGTCTGTTTTTGTTTTGTAATCATTCCATGTTAACACCAGAGATGGCTTTGGATAGAAGAATCCAAGTAAATCAGCACAGTCTAAAATGTTCAAACCAGGCTATTTGGCACTGACAAACACAACTGGTTCAAAGTCAAACATGTCTCCTTTCTTCTGCATTTAAATACTCGTTTAAACTTCAGCAAATTTGTCTTCACTACTTCTAGATGCATAAATGTATTGAGCTCCGGCAGTGTGAATACTTTATTTGTTTATTGCTTTCACACGCACGTGTGAGCAATGTCTAACAGGTGTACTAAATAGTGTCATGGAAAACAATCTTTAAAATAAATGTTTTTATTATTTTTGTATCCTACTCTCAGTAGGAAATATTAACTAACTTTATCTTGGCATTACATACAGTGTGGAGTACGAAAAGGAAGGCAACCGAAGCTAAAAAAAAGTTTATTAATAGAGAACTACAGCAAAATGTGCCACCAATGGGCCAAGACATCTGCATAGCTTATTTTTAGGCTTTTTTTTAAAGAATAAATAAAGTATTGTGCAGGGGGCTTTAAGCACATAATTTTAAGTAAGCATTTTTAATGGTAATTGTACAATATTTATTTATTGAGGTTTTTTTGGGTGGCGTTTGTATTTTTAGGACTCCTCTGTATAACAATTTACACATTTGTGTAAAGACAGCTTTGCAAAATCACATAGTAGAAATGAAAATCCATAATAAAGTATACTTTATTTGTCTGGTATCCTGTTACTGAACAGCTGTTAGTTAGTATACCTTTTTCCTTTGCCAACTACTCTCTCAGCAGCTCACAGAAAGAAGACAGGACATGTTAAGTGCCTCAGGTAAAACTCTTATGAGGAATAATAATATAATGTTGCCATATCTAAATTACATAGTGCTGCCACTTGAACAGGGGTTTAAAGGGTAAAGCAGAGATGATGACTGGAGATGTTGTCCAAAATGCAATGTATTGGAAAAGGCAAGGGGAAAAAAAACAAAGATTCACAAGGGGCAGAGAGACACAATGGTTTGAACATTGTCACATAGCGAAACAGATGTTTTAATATTCAACTACAGAACTGTAATTTCATGTTCTTTCAAGTCCTTATTTATCAGCTAGTTATATGTTGTAGAACCAACAGCTATCATGCAGAGCAACTGTCTTCAAGCTATTTTTAAATTTCAATTCAAACAAACCAGCATAGACTATGTCTATATGTTCATCACAGTTAGTTTTATTTTATACGTTGCACAGACAAAGGTAGATTATCTGCTTGAATGTCATTGTTACACTACAGCAAATGCTCTATTTACAAAGTATCTTACCGTAAAGGAACACAATTTAGCTTTGTGTTAACATTTAGGGTACAAGACCTTGACCGATGACACTTTTAAATGGAAAAGTTTGATATCCAGCTCATGATCTGTTAGTGTGGGTGTGATCTTTACTCCACTACTGCAACCTACATCAATGTTGAAAAGAGAGATGTAGGTGCACAACTGTCTTTACTAATCCTAATAGTTAATTTTTTTTAACAAATGAAAGAAAGAAAGAAGACACACTCACATAGATAAACTATGAATTAGCAAGACTAAGACCTGCAAAATGATCACACAATTCACATTTCTGTGCTTACTTGAAGCCGGGAGTGGTTCATAAGCCTGCTTTTTATCAATTTAGTAAATGTTAGATTTTTATTTATTTATTTTTTTTTGGGGGGGGGGGTTCATTCATCATGTATTAGGATTACATTCATACATAAAACCACTGAGTTTGCATGTAAATATGTGTTTCTGGGATTTTGGCCCCTCAGTTCTGCAACAGAAACCATCTCTACACAGAAAAATCTATTTTGAAAATGCATACGGATTTTTACTTCAATGTGATTTGGTTGAAAAATACAAAGAGAATGTTTTGTTTGGGGGCTCAAATGATTTTAAGGTGTTTCTTAAAATAGAACCTGACAAAGAGTAAAAAAGGACTGGAAAATGCTGAAAACTGGTTCAAAAGATTGTTTGCCCTTATAAAAAAATTATATAACATTAATTTAACATTGTTTCAAATAGTTACATTGTATACATATGGATACTGTTTCATACGACTTCAGCTTCAGACTTCAACAACTGCATTACAGTTTTCACTTTAGCGTCTTAGGGGTTGATAATGAGTTCATAGGCTACATTCACACTGCAGGTCTTGCTGCTTAATTTAGATTTTTTGCTGAAATCGGATTTTATTTGAGGTGGCCGATCATACTACTATTAAATGTGACCACTAACATACTGCTGTATGAACGGTTCAAGACCGCAAAGTGACCCACTTGCACGGATAACAGAGGGAGACATCACAGAGCAGAGCACTATTTGCGGAGGTAATAGTGAATGTAAATGTTTCTAGAAGTGTTCAATAAAGTTTTGTTAGAAAAACTTGAAAAGAAAAAAAAATTACCAGCCGGCATCTCTCCTTGCTATTATTAGAAAGCTGCTGAGAAATGGGAGCCGACATTATTAACACGACAACATAGCAAGACTAAGAAAGGTAAGAAGAAAGTAGCACAGCTATTGACAACGTCTTCTAATGAATGTTTACTGCTACTACTGTGTGTTGATGTGTAGTGACAGACAGGAGAGTGACGTGAAACATGGATAAAACGCGACATGACTGTTCAGATAATGGACACTGTGAAAGAAATCTGATCCGTATCTGAATTAGTAACACATAAGAAAGACGCAGAAATTTTAATTTTTGGGGGGTGAAAAGACTGGAATTGGGCTGTTCACACTGCCGTGAAAAAGACAGATATGGGTCGCATGTGGGCAAAAAGATTGGATTTGGGTTGCATTTCCCTGCAGTGTGAACGCAGCCTTACACAGTCTATCCAGAAGAGAAAAAGAAGAAATGATGTGAAGTGATTTCTCACCAGAATAACAATGTAATTGTTTACTCATCCTTGTTGAGCCTTAGAGGCAATTTATCTGCATTGGAAAAACAATAACTCTGGCTTCTTACTCGTCAGTGAGGTGGCATTCCATCTTCTGAAAGTGACGTTATGGTACTCACAATATGCACACTCAGGACCCCTGCTATTGCCTTCCACCCAGCTTGCAACCAGTTTGCATGGCACCCTTCTGCTCTTCAGCCCCAGGTGCTGACCGGCGACTGACCGGTGATGCTATCATCAGACATGTGGACTTACGTCTTGGACACTCAGGTGAAGACAGGAGCAGAGCTGTCAACTAAACACCACCCGGTAGTAAGTTGGGTCCAGGGACAGGGGAGGCTACCAGAGAAACCTGACAAACCCAAACGGAGGTTCAGTGCTATTCAACTCCTTTGAATGAATTTCTCTCATATCCTGAGGGAGGTTATAGACAATGGATCTGAATGGGCAATATTCAGGACCTCCACAGAAAGGGGCAATGGGACTGTCTCAAGCTGTGTTTGCTATGGCTGGAAACCACCAACCTGGACTGAAGACTTTGAGGACCTCTTCAATCCATTCCCTGTGTCCTCTATGGAGGATATAGAGCCTGAAGACTTAGAATAAAGTGATTCCATTATTGTTGCTATAGTGGTGAGAAAGCACCCCAGTGATAAGTATGGATGAGTTTCATCCTGCGATGCTGAAGGCTTTGGAGATTGGAGTGCTTTCATTTATCTTATTTTTTGGTGTCCATAGGAAGGATCTCTAGGCATGTTCATGGAGAGGAGGGTGTCTGGTTAGGAAACCTCAGGGTTTTATCATTACTTTTGGGAGATGGTTTGATTATATGTGATACTTGTAAAAGCTAAATAAATGCTAAAGAAACTAACTGAATGTTAAGCTAGTAAATCAATAATCTGAAAATCAATAGGACTGCAAAACTCACTATTCAAGCTCCAACTCACTACAGAGGCACAAGACGGAGCTGCTTTTATACTCCACAGCAACAGAGCTACTGACACATCAGTTTCTCCAAGTGATGTCACAAAAACGTGAAGGCTCCCACATACTCAGGCGTACTGTGCACATACTGTAAGCCGCGCAGACTCAATGGACCAGACTCTGCGCTGAGTCTCCATGGATGTTTTACTCTTCATAGTTGAGCATACCAATTGCCTACATTTCTTGTGACAAATCACTATAATTCCCCCTCTTTCTGCCATTTGGACGATGCAGCGTAATATATGGTAATATGGTGTGATTAACTAGCTGAGCACCTAGAGCCGTTTCTTTCCCAGCAGGCTCCCACCGCCCATCTGTCAATGCGAGCAGGGAGGGACTGTGATGCCGCACATCATTGTGAAAGCTTGCTTTGAGCAGCTCAGTGTATCAAGCTCGGTGTTGCATGTAGAAAAGTTTGATGTGAAGAGTCGACTGTTTATATGTCCGGTTAGCTTAGGTGTTAGCCATTCATTGTAGCTCCGCTGTGCTCACTGTATACGTTGAACATGGCGGAGAGTTACAAAAAGCGAACTGCGTTCATGTTTATCAGAAGAAGAGGAAGGCCTCAGTAGAAAGAAATAAGACCAGAGTGGATTTGGGAGATTTTTTTTTAACGCTATCCCCTTGAAGAGCGGCAGAGTAAGGTAAGACGATCTTGCCCATACGCAGTTATTCAAAAAGGGACTTGGTGAGACTTTATGAAAAAATCGCCGACCCTACCTTTAAGGTGACCTGAGCATGAAGTCCTTAAACAACATGTAAATACAAGGTCACTTTTCTTGTTCATTTGTTTTTGTTGAATAAAAAAATGAGAATGAAAGAGAAAAGACCATATCCCTTAAGCACAGATCAGGCCTTCTGCCCTTTTCTATTAGTACTTTTTTCAGATTTTTCAAGCCAAAGTTTGATAATAACACAAAGAAGGTGCTTGACGTGGGAATTCTTACTTTGAAAGTCAAGGTTATTTGATCAGCCCTAAGTTCAATGTGCAATATGTCACGGAAAATATAAGGAGTGTTGTAGATATTATTTTGACTTCTTATACATTGCATGTCATTAAACAAGTGGCCCACATAGTACTATACAGTTCTATCTGTTTCAGAAATTTATTGTTATTGGCTTGCATAGCTATTTGTGTTTAGTAACAAAACAGTTTGCTACCATTTCTAACTGGAAAGTGTTGAAATTAGATGCAATTTTGGTCCTAGATCAGTTGCTGTATTTTAACTGAACAAAGAATAAGGGTTTAAAACAGTATTTTAGTGACTTTTGAGAAGTTAGAAAACAACTAAAGCAGCGGTCTCGAATGCAAATCCTCGAGGGCCGGTTCCGTGCAACTTTTAGATGTGCCCCTTGCCCTACATACATATATCAAATAGCTAAACTGCCTCACTAGCATGAAGCCAAGCTCTCCAGAGCTCTGCTAACGAGCTAATGTTTGAGTCAGGTGTGCTGAAGCAGAGACGGATCTAAAGGTTGCAGGATGCCAGCCCTCGAGGACTGGAGTTTGAGACCACTGAACTAGAGGATAGAATAACAAAGTCACAGCACATCCAACGCCGAGCTGTTAAAGGAGGGAGTAAAGATGCAGATAGGGCTACGGCAGACAAATGTTATGCTCATAGCACAGTTGAACTCTATAAACCCATACACTGATGGATTAGCATGCCCTTAAATGCATCTGATGGCAGGTGATTCAGGCCAGGCACCAAGCCAACCGACTTTAATTACATTGATGGTGTTGTCTACAGCTGCACAGCCAAGAAATGAAATCAGTAACAGGGCAGAGAAATACACACACATACACACACACACACACACACGAGATTTATTGTAAGATGTTTTGAACGGCAGGAATTTTAAACACAGATAAATGAAAATGAATGAAGCTTAAAAAAGCCCACCGTTATAAAGTAACTGGCTCTATGGTTAGACACAGCGGCACAGATACAGAACAGAAACGGACTTGCCAAAATCGAGCTGTCATTACTTCATGCAGCATGATCCACTTGCTGCTTCCCATTCCACCCAAGGCACTCAGACAGTACAGAGACTGTCCTTAGAAGGCCTTGAAAAGGAAGGGCAGCTGACGTCATTATCCTCAACACCATCACACCCTAGTTTCTACTGTTGTTCCATTGTGATTTTCCATTTTCGGCTTTTCTGGAAATGTCAAACACCTGATCATTATTGTCCAGACTGACTCAGACATGATGTAAGATGGGAAGGATCTTATTCATGATAAAACAGACAAGTAGCAGAAACACTCTTCAAACCCACTTATGGTACTTGTTGAGACAGCTGTAGGAGGGAGGGTCATATCCCTTGTACTCTAAACACCTTAAAATCATGTGTTAAACAGATGGATTTAATGGCCTATAAGAAATTGAAGACATTAAAGTATTGATACCCAACACTGTAAGGTTAATGACATACAGCAAATGTTTAAGTTACATCAAACAGTAATAAAAAATCTGTCAAACCAAGATTGATTATTTTTTTAAGGGTTGGACTGATTATACAACTCACCATTCGTCTGACTTTACTCTGGATTTTCTCTTATCCAAGGTCAAAATGTTATATGTAGGCTCAACATATACATACACAAAATAATTTAAAACAAGATGCATTGAAACCTCAAACTTCTTCGAAAGAGCTCCTGCTGTCATTCTAGCTGAAGATTTGATCACTATAATTATCCATTACTTTTTTGAGATGGTCTAGTTCTTTTGGATTTGTCAGGCCGGGAACTTAAGCGTGCACAGGAGCAGTTTGCAGCAATATACACACACATTCTCAACTAACTTAATAGACCTAAATGGCTCTCCTTTTTCCACCAACAATCGTTTCCCAAAAATCAAATAAGGAATCCGCCTTCATTTTCCAGGTAATGTTGAAATGGTATAAGAAGGTCTCAGGCTCTTTTCTATATCTGTTCTTGTTAGACTGATTTTCCAGGCACCCGGTGGAAAATACAGCAAATGATGCGCCTGAAGCAGGAATTTTGACTTTGGAACACTATAGTTAGAAAAACTGGAAGAGTTCATTTGGTGTCCATTATAGACAAGACTTTTAAGCTGAATTCATGCATTTTCAGTTGGGTTTTGGTAAGGAGAATTCCAAAATCTTGCATTTCAATTTTGCAAAAGTCCACCCGGTGGTGGAACAGACATTTAGGATGGTGCGTCCACCATGTTTACAAACAGGGACAGTGTTCTTTGAGTTGGACATCATATATAGACATCCCCAAAAAATTCTTCTTGTCATTGAGCCAACAAAGATCAATTTTTCTCTTTCTGACCGTAAAAAGCTTTCCCTAAAAACATTTTGTTTATCCATGTGGATAGCTGCAAAGTTCCATTGAGCTGGAAGTTGCAACTCCTCAAGCATAAAAAAATTGGCCTGTTTCATCTTTGTCCATCTTTATTAAAATAAATAAATTACAGTAGCTGTAAGCAGAACAGTAAACACAAGTATCATTGTAAGTACAATACTGTACAGTAGTATTGTGCGCTTTGATGCTGTACTACAACTACCCGATTTCAGGAAAATATTTAATTGCAAAAACTGGGATTACATTATTGATCACTATTAACTGTAATTTTCCCTGCGTTTTTCTTTCTTTACCATCACATGTCCCCGTCGTTCTTGGTGAGTATTAGCATCTCAGTCACTACAGAATTGTTCCTGGTCCATTGAATAGTCCAAATTTAAAAGAGACATGCAGAGTACGAATACATTATACCCAAAATGTAATATTCCACCAAATTTGGCATCTGATATTAGAATTGACAACAGTGATTTGGTATAATGTGCACCTTTATACTGTACCAAATATTATAGGTTATGAAATTCTTTCACAAAAGCATACTTTTACTGTGTTATCAGCCCACATCCATTCAACCCTTTCTAGACACAACAGTTTCAGCACTTACCCTGGAAGGCATCTAAGTGAGCAGACAAAAGATTTTTCAGGTGATAGGTGTGGGACTCGATTTTTTGGAGGGTTTCTTTTTTCACAGCAACCTGGTAAGATTCCTCCATCTTCTTGTTGCAGCAAGATGGACCTTGATGCTTACATATCTGCAAATCAGCATCTGGAAAAAGCAGCAACAACAAATTAATCAGTAATTTTTTTTTTTCCGTTTTTTCTTTGTGGTTAATCCTTTTTGTTGCTTTCATAAAACAAGGGTACTCCTTATGTGATGGGAGATATAGGAAAAAGTTTATATTTTATGCAGGAGGTTTAACTGAAATTCTCCAAGAAGTGCATTTGCCTCCGATTGTTAAAATATGTTTTCAACGTATGTTACATTGTGCCTAATGTGCCTGGCTATGTGCATAGACAAGCCACAACTGCTCTGAAAGACAGAAGTGGCTCCATGTCATGGTGAGAAAGTAGACCAAGTATTTCATCCATGAACTGCTATAAATACCGTCTGTGCTAAATATATGGCCTTGCCTCAATGTGATACTGAGGCACACACGGTTGCTTCTTGTACTGATGCATGCACATGCACTTTATGATACATATGAAAGACATTAAAATATATATGCATAACCATTCTTTTCCAGATTCTACATAGCCATAAATGGACATTTATATATAAACAGGACTGCTTGATTTGAATAAGCTGTAATAAAGCAACATGCACATTACAACAATAATTAAACAGCAAACAGTATGATCCAACACAAAGTTACATCAGATGAAACATTGTCCCTACGTCACTAGTATCAGCTGTTTTACATCATAGCTCAAGTAAGAAAGGGACGTAGAAAACAAAAAGTACTTTTTCTTACTCTTTTACAGTATGTACACACAAATATACTTTTATGATGTAAAAGGTTTATATCACTCAGATAACTCATTTTACTTGGGGAAGGGCTGGACAAGGATAGCTCGAGGCAGATGTTGTAATCAGAGCCTAAAGCATGGTGTTAGCCCAGACCACAAGACCAGCGCCTCACTGGTCAAATCCCTCCATGAAACACAATAGGGCTACATTCTGAAGCTCTCTTTCTCTCTCTGTATTCCCTCTCGTCCATTCGCCTGGCATATCCTTGTGAGGCCTGGGTGTCTTTTAATTACCTAGAGAGGGTGCATTTGTTTCCATCGCAGAGCCAGATGGATGAAGTCATGACTGGCTGTCCTCCGGCTATTAGCTCACTATCTCTATCTCTGTTGGGGTCTGCTTTTTTTTTATTTTGACACTTGTCTGTTGCCTAATGTACTGCCTGCCGTTTTTCTGCACCGTCATGTTAAAGCCAGTGAAGTACTGTTTTTATTTATGAACGGAATAAAACAGTTATTCAGTACTTATAAAATCTAACGTATCCTGGAAATCATTTTTCTACTTTATGTGACGATCTGTATGATTTTGATTTCTATGAATTAATATGCAGTCTGCAAATGACACTAACATTTAACCAAACAAAATCCATGAACAGTAGGGCTCTAGAATGTCTGCAGCATTTACTAAAATGCTAAACTTAAAAAATGGTTTCATTCTATGATCCATATCTCTTTCTCCATTGTGTTCCTTCCCTTCTGTCATGGACCTCCTCTTTTCAGGTTGACTCTAGTCTTTTGACTGTGTCCTGTACATGTACACTACCAGTCAGAAGTTTGGAGAAGGTGAGTCCAAATGTTTGACTGGTATTGTAGCTGCATTAATTAAGTGATACATAGAAGATCATAGAGGAAGCTGCTGTCCTAAACAGAAAGACTAAATCAAATGTCTATATTCATTAGAAAACACATCACCATTTGCTCCAACAACAAAGAAATTGTTTATGAGTATATTTTCAACATCTACACTCACCTTTTCTTAGAACCAGAACACTTTATGTTCTGGGCCTTAGTGATCTGGGTCATAATGATTTATTGCTTCCACAGCTATGATGCAAATCTCATATTCCACCACATCCCAAAGAATGCTTTATTGGACTGTGATCTGTTAGTCAGTTAGTAGGTACTAAGAGGCACAATGTGTGCTAAGAAAATATTCCCCAGCTCATTACATCATCACTAGCCTGACTCATTAATACAAGGCAGGATGGATTGATAATTTCTTGTTTATGCAAAATTAACATGTATACATTGCAGCTAAAATCCAGGTTCATTGGATCAGTCAACTTTTTCTCTATCTGTTATTGTTAAATTTCTTTGAGTCCTTATAAATTGTAACCTTCCCCCCCCTTGTTATCTGACACGAGTAGCACCTGAAGTGGTCTTCTGCTGTTGTAGGTCATCTCTGCTTCAAGGTTCGGCGAGTTACGCATTCAGAGATCATATTCTGAGTACTCTATCTGTAACGGGTAGCTATTTCAGCTACTGTTGCCTTTCTACCATCTCAAACCTGTCTGCTCCTTCTTCTCTGACCTCTGAACTCGACAAGGCATTTTCTGCATAAGTTGTGTGCAAAAAATCTAAGCAGAGTATAACATGTCATACTGTTCCATCTGGCCCTAACAGTGATGTGATAGTAGCAGTCTATTAAATTGCTGTTTTTCCTCATTCCGTTCTTTAGTTTGGAGTTCAGCAAGTCGTCTTCACCATGTCTAGATACCTAAATGCATTAATGTCCTGTGGTTTGCTGATAAGTTATTTGTGTCAACAAACGACTGAACGTGTGTATTTAATAAGGTGGGCTGTGAGAGCACTTTCTATTCTCTCTCTCCCCTATTCAAATAACAACCACAATGCATTGGAATGCCAAGTATGAAACCTTCGGACTTCCTCTTAAACTTTTCCCATGTTGTATTGTTTTATCAGAACAAATTATCAGATGCAATACAGAGGTTCTCGACCTCCATGAGTAAACACTTTGTAGCCACATCTGGCAGCAGTGACAGAACATCTGCACCCCAATTTTCCAATTATGAATGGCAAAACTAGTCTGTCAAACTGCTAGGGGACCAAGACAGCACAATTTTTAAACATTTGACTAATTGGACTTGGCATAGTTTCTGGCTTAATAGACAGATAACCTCAGAATTAGGGACATTCCTCTTTACAGACTAACTTTGGTCTTGTTAACCTGAAAGAAACATTATACTTAATGAAACAGTTATTTTATCAATGTTTCTGGGTACTGAGTCATGGAATGCTGAAGCTGCGCTTCTATTCTGGTCCACTCTAACCAGCACACACAGAAAATCTACTTTACACAAATAGACCTCCCACACCTTTTAAAGCAGCTAGATTTTTTTACTTTGTCTAAACTGCAAAGGGGTGAATAGCTGATAACCTTTGCTCAGTAAATTCTTGTAAGTATGCAAAATTCACAAAACCTCTACAGTACCTTAGTGTTACAATTCCTTGAAACATTTAATGTATTTTATACTAAATTAAAGTGATAGATCAAATAAATATGTTTAGAACTGTGAAGAAGAAGAACACATATTTAAATCTGAACAGTGTGGCAGGAATTTGTATTTTGCCACCTTTGCTGTTATGCTCTTAAACAAATCCAATGCAACCATTTTAACTAGAGTCCACCCATGCAACATTTACCATTAATATAAACAAATTAATCAATCTGTTCCATGTAAATGTGTTGCACAGTGGCACACTTAGAAGCACTGTTGCCTTGCAGCAAGAAGATCCTGGATTTGAATCTTGGCCTGACAGATGGAGTGCATGACCAGTAGTTGCATGGAAATTGCATGTTCTCCCTGTGCATGGGTGGGTTGACTGCGAGAGATAGAGACTTTCTATGCACTGATTTCTGCTAGACCATCAGTTAAAAGTCTAATAAAATATATTGAAGATCATAATTCTAATTTGATCCAATGTGGAAATATTTAAAGGTTAGTGCTACTTTATCCAATCCCATTAACTCAACCACATATTTCTTGGCTGGGATATTTTTTTTAAGTGGTTACATTTGATTCTTTAGGGAATAAAAGAAAAATCTAATGTTCCTCACCATGTGTAATTAGTGCCCAGTGTACATGCTACTTATACTGTCTGGAAAAACCTTAACACAGTCCAGATGAGATGTCAGCTCTGACTCTTATTTTATTGCTCTCAGGTGACTAATCCCTCTTGAGTAACTCACAAAGGTTCGAAGGTCTTGTCAAAAAATTAGTGTGGAGAAACTCAACCACTCTATAATTGCTTTGTTAACTCACATGCCAATAACAATACTCTAATCAATTACATCATAATTAATGCTTTAAATGTGTTTTTGTTCTTAGTGACGTTTCACAATTGAAACCAGCTTTGGAAGAAGTATGCATATTTCACAAAATTGTACTCACTTACTCATTTTTTGCCCCCGCTTAATATGCTCTGTGTTACAGAGGAGGTTGGAACCTAATCCAGCTGTCAACAGGCAAGACATGAGGTGTATTACATAGACTGCCACTGTGCAGGCCAGATGATATTTATGTGCTGTTTAAATCTTTCAAATGGTGCACGGACATTTCACTCTGATATTCGCTGATAATTGGGAGGGCGGTGCTTCCTAACGCTACTGTTTATTTATAAGCGATACCATTTGTCAGGGAACAAGAATAACTTTGTTAAAAAAGTTGGCAATTCCTGCAGTTTGCCTTCTGCAGCCCCAAGAAGTCAGTATCCTTTGAACATGAAGGATATTTACACTGTAAAGATTTCCTGGGCTTTCTAGAGACCGGGTTGAACGAAAACACATCTCAAAGCGGTCTTTGCCACATACCTGAAGTTTTGGACTACCTTAAAACTCAACTGAAATGTTTGGTTTCCCCAGAACCAAAGCTGGAACTGCATTTAGTGATTGGCATGGAGTCCAGAGCCACATCAGAGGGCAGAAGTTGGCAATGCAGATCATACAAATGTAAGGTTAGTGGGCAAATATACTCAGAGCTGCTGAAGCAGCAATTTACTGGAAGGGCATTAAGACACTCTTACTTATAGTATCATTTAACAGTATCTGTTGACTTAGAAATCTCATGATTACTTAGGTGTTCTTTATACTGGTAGACAAAAATTAAGCTTTTTTTCTATATATATTATATATATATATATATATATATATATATATATATATATATATATAATGGTAAATATACACTAACAAAATAACCTCTTCCCCTGAAAAAGTCAGGGGAACAAAAAATTAAGTGAAACACACTAATTTACCAAGATGTTAAGTAAAACCTAACTCAGCTCAGCAAAGATTACCTAACTGACTGCTAAGTATATGGTTGTGTTGTACACAACATTATATGGTTTTACAAGACAATATAGCCTTGAAATTGGTCTTAAAAATCCCCACTGTTTACATAACTCAAGCAAAATAATCCCTGAGCATATTTTTATATTCGATCTATATTAAACAGTTATAGGCAGTTGAGGAATGCCCAGCAAAGGTAAACACAGATGCTAAGTGTTTTCAAGTGTTTACAGTGGGTAAGTCCTGTGTGTGCTGTCCAAGTGAGAGAGGCCAAGTTAAAAAAGAATCAAAATAACTGCAGTCAATCAGACGATGGCAGACTTTCAGAGCTGTAACGCTTTAGGGATGTGGCAACATTGTGCAACATAATGTTTTCCATTCATCGGCTGTTAGCTGGCTACTATGTATTGATGTGTGTTACTAAGATATGACAAATATCTCAGTAATACACATCCATGCAATATATTGTAAATTAATATCTAAACGGGTCTATATTTAATGTAAAAATTGCAAATTTCTGGTGTTATGTCCAGCAGTCACTGGGCGAGAGGCAGGGCACCTTTAATTACACCATTTCCCAGCTCCATTAATACTAATAGTTGATTAAAATTATTTTATGTGTTTTCATTTTTAAGATAAGCAGATTGTCAGACACAGGCATACTATTTGTACAGCAATAAAGCAGTCCATTTGAAACTGGATCGTTCAAATGCTGGGTGACACAATCCTGCTACTTGGTAAGAAATCTGTTCACAGCACATAAAGCGCAGCACTGTATTCTAAGGCAAACATCACACTGTGAAGAGGGCTGAAGCCTGGCCTCTTCACATTTTAGGAGTTGCTTTGGTTGGCATAGGATGTGAGGACTGAAGAAAAATTGCATCAGTCTGTACACAAAATTCTTACACATGCTAAACCTCCCAGTTAATAAGACTTTTCCACATTTTAGCCCTCGAAAGACATAATTCAAATCAGAGACCTTAATTGTCAGGTACTCCTTTTCTTGATCACTCTACTCTTCTGTGATGGTTTGTTGAGGACAGGGATGATCGTTTATTATTAGTAGCAGGAAAGAACAATTCACTGCTTCAATGATCTGTTGAAAGTTCTGGTGAAGACAAGTGACAACAGTTGAGGAAATACTAACAAGCAGGAGGTTAGGGAACCTGGGCCTGGTGCTTTCCTGAGCTTTCTGGGAGAGCTCGTTGCTACTTCCTTCACAGATCTCAGGTGCAGGCTAAAGATTGTCCCTAAAAATCAACTGCACCTCATTATGGGAGTGACATAGTCTGTTGCTAATAGTGACACTTTACAAAACAAACATATCAAGTGGTTTGGATGCACCTCAAACTATGTTTCCCACTCAGCTATCAATTACTCTTCTTCCAGTTACAGCATGCAGACTCATGCTGGGTGACACTTGACCTGCAACCAACATGCAGGGTACACTCCTGCAGCATCAAACTCAGTTTTAATCAAGTACAAAGCTAAGCCAAAATAAACTCTAACCCTAAATACAACCACCAAAAATTAGCTGACCTTCCAATTACCAGATATAATGCATCATTATCCTAAAGTTCAATATGTTTACAACAAAAAAAAAAAACAACACTTTCTATTGGTAGTGCAAACTTAATTAATTAAAAATAGAGGCTCAAAATTTAATCTATTGATCTTGTGCAGGTCAATGCTGAACCTTCAAGTAGAGCTGATCTGGAATCTACATGTATAGGTAATTAATTTCAAAAAGCAGAAAATATAAAAAATAATAATATGACTCTCTACCCCATTGAGTTCAGTTGATTGAGCCAGGCCAATCAAAGGTTGGTAATTGCTTGGGGCCTTTAAATCTCAGCTCCCCCTTAAAAAGAAACTCAGTATGGAGTATATTTCCATATGGAAATCTAAATGTGCCTAGCTTTAAGTCAATCTTGAATCCCACACTAATGAGAAAATTGCATCATCTATCTTTGTGAAACTGGTGTTTGTGGGATCTGAAGTGTTGATTGTGGATGGGAAAAAGGTTGCCCACATATCTGAAATGTTATCCAGAGATAGGAGTGTGGTTTACAATGATCTACCAAACACAAAGTTCATTGAAAGCTGTTATAATAATAAAAAAGTGAAAGTTAAACACAAGTTTTTTTCTGTACATTTAAGAACACAATAATCTGAAAATGCAAAGTAGTGAAGAAATAACTGCAACACTAGAAGTCATGTGACACTGAAATCATTGCTGGTATACTGCATCAATTTGTTCTACTGGTAAAATTGGGTAGGTAAATATTTTACTTCTTGAGTACTCACAATTAGTTAATTAATTGGAAATACAGGTTGTACTGCACATGATTCCAACCCCGCCCCTTGTTTTTCACCCAAATCAGAGCTGTGCATGCTCACATGCACTCACATATCCCAGCCCACACCATCTACATTAAATTTAGTTTTTTTTTCCTTCTATCCCTAAATTATTTTCATGGCACTTCCTTTCCACAAGATACCAAAAGAGATGTGTAAATGCCTTTAACTGAAGATGAGCTATAGGTGAGTCATAGTGTCTACAAAACCTGGTTGCAGTGTTTTGTTTATTCTAAAGATCCCGAAGTCTGAATACGTACATAAACAGGAGAATAACCTAAACCTTGGGGTTTACCATGCCTTAGATTTTCTCCACTGAAAATTAAGGTGGTACCATGTTGGACTGAATCTGTTACATTCATTCTGATTTATTATTTTTAAAACGTTCCAGCTGCACAGCATCCAAAACCTCTGGTTTTGAATGTTCTGTTGCTAATACTCTGCAACGTCCTCTTGGCAAATCAGATCATAATTTTATTTTTCTCTGCACTGAATATAAATCCCTTGTTCAGTAGCAATCTGTGAAGATGGATCCAGGAAGCCAAATAAGATATACTGGCTTGTTTTGAAGTTACAGACTGGGATGCACTGTCTCCCAGCCACATGGAGAAAACATAAACGCTATCACTGAGTGTGTAACTGACTATATGAACTACATTGTGGAAAACACAGACTACATCAGAATAGTGGAATAGTAGTCCCCTGGAGGAACTGCTGAACAAGATAAAAGAAGCTTTCAAGGAGGAATACATGGAACTAAATAGGAATATAGAAACATTAGAGTTAAGTCAAAGACAGTAACGAGGTGCAGAGGAGGAAGGTGGAGACCCACCTACATCAGAACGATGTATAAGAAATCTTCAAGTAGAAGGAGGATCAAATAAGTGAAAGTCTGAACAGACTAAAAGAACAGAACACATTCCTCCAAAGGTTCAGTTCAGGAACAAGCTCAGCATCCTCCCACCCACAGTTTTTCTTTCAAACCCAAGATGTTTCAGCTGAGATCTTGGCCATAGAAATACCTGAAAGGCCCTAGAGGCTGTAACATCACTAAGCAGGAGGCATCACACTAATAAGACCAAGGAGCTCTACGTACAAGTCAGGGTCAAAGTGGTTAAGATGTACAAGTCAGGGTGGGGTAATAAAAAAATATTCAAATCTTGCCCCGGAGCACCATCAAATCCATCATTTTGAACTGAAAAGCACATGGTACCCCAACAAACTTGCCAAAAGAGGGCCAACCTCCAAAATCCACAGACCGGGCAAGGAAGGCATTAATCAGAGGGGCAGCACAGGGACCAAAGGTAAACCTGATGGGCTGTAGAGCTCCACAGCAGAGACTGAAGGATCTGTCCATAAGCCGTACACTCTATAGAGCTGAGCTTTATAGAAGAGTGGCCAGGAAAATGGCATTACTTAGTGCTATAAATAACACAGCACTTTTCGAGTTTTATCCAAAAGCCATGTGGGTGATTCCCCCAATCTATGGAAGAAGATGCTCTGGTCAGATGAGACTAAAGTCTCATTTTTCGCCCACCAAGGAAACTCCACACATCCACACATCCCATCGCCTCAAGAACATCACCCTCCACAATGAAACATGGTGGTGGCAGCATCATGCAGTGGGGAAATTTCTCAGCACCAGGGACTGGGAAACTGGTCGGAGTTGAGGGCAAGATGGATGGTGCTAAAAACAAGGATATTCTGGAGCAAAACCTATCAGTCTGCCTGTGATTTGAAACTTGGGCATAGGTTCACCTTCCAGCACTACAATGACCTCAAGTATACTGTGAAAGCAACACTCAAGAAGTTTAAGGGAAAATATCTAAATGTGTTGGAATGGCCTAGTCAAAGTCCAGGCATCAATTCAATTGAGAATCTGTGATTAGAGTTGAAGATTGATGTTCATGAGCGAAAACCATCCAATATGAAGGAGCTAGAGCCTTTACTTAAGGAAATTGGCAGAAATCCTAAAAATTATTTGGCAAGCTCATAGAGACTTATTCAAAGCCATTTGTAGCTGTAACAGTTAAGTGTGATTATGTTTTATGTTATTTTCTCCAGCTGTTGTTTGCCTTATATTGAAAAACTAATACATCTTCAAAATGTTAGGCCTGTTCTGTAAACACAATAGTGCAAACTCTGAAACAATGCATTTAATTCCAGATCGTGAGGCAACAAAAAATCCAAAATGCCAAGGGGGTGAATACTTTTGCAAGGCATTGAGCAATTAGGCAAGGGCAATACACTATGGCTGTGGAGGACACATGTCTTGATTATTTTCTTATTACCAATCCATACCTGTAGCCTCTGGCACAAGTATAGATTGGTTGCTAGAGCGTCCCATGCACTATACCAATCAACTTGTTATATTCAGGAGCATCAAACTACAGTTGAAGTCCAGTAATCAGTTATGAGATTTTTTATTCCTCCTATTATTTCTGCAATCTGTGTCATGGTTCTAGAGTTTTACAGTTTAACAGCATAGTTTGGTATTCTGGCACCTAAAGCTCCTTTAGTCGCATGCTACTGCTTCAGCATAGGAGCTGCTCAATGCTTGTTTCCCACAAGTCATATATGCATGAAATCAAGCTCACACCTTCACTTAATTAACTTAAAACAATGTAAAAAAAACTTGGCAATCACCTGAACAGAAAATGCACATCTGTCGTGGAATGCTCTGATACTGATTAAAACGCAATCTAGTTACAATGACGAACACATTCTGCTTACAGTGTTTGTCAAGCAATGTCAACATAGTTGAACCAAGGCCAAAACCTCCCTAAATGGAGTTCTGGCTAATACAGAAACTGAAAACCACTTTAATCCACACACATCTCCTTTTCTTTAGTGTGCTGAAAGAAGGATCATGCCACAAAACCTTAAAATGTTTTGAAAATTTCAAGTTTTATTGACGTAATCTTATCGATGCATTGATAAAAAAAAAATGCACTTAGAATAATATCAGCAAAAGTGCAGAATTTTTAATAAGCATTTGTAATAAAAATATTCTCATAAGCATAAGCTTTCTAGCTAACGTTTTAGGCTGCTATGATGTGGTACAAATGGTAATTTATTTCAGTACATTTAATTTACATGTTATAGACACCGGTGCTTCTTCTAACTCAGAAATAAGTGAATCACATGTGCTTTTACTTTTCTCTGCAAGTTCTGTCGTCGCTGTAATAATCTTATTCTTTTCACCGTTTGGCTTCATTTGATATTAATTATCGGAAGATCTTCTCCTTAAGTACAAGAGACAGGATAAAACATGTCCATCTCAGATAGGCAGCAGGAAAAGCTTAAACGCAAAATGGGTTCTAAGCCTTTGCAAACTTGTGTGCTGAAAAACATCCACCACAGTTATATAACCTAATCAATCTGCTATTATTTTAATCTCCTCGCCAACACAGATAGGAACGTGTGTACCACCTGAATTCCAATGTACAAGCTGTTACTTGAAAAGGTTGTCTCAGCACCTGGGCTGAGAGACAAGTTGTCAAGGAGTAAATTAGTTTTGGCTTCAGTTATTTCATCATTTTTAAGCAATATAAAGAGGCAAACAAAATGACAGATTTTATTAGATAAACACTTTTTACTGATTTCACTCCATGTCCTGACCTAAGGAATACATGGCATGCCTGGCATCACAATATGAGACAGTGATCAACTTTTTAAAAGTCCAATATGCTCACACAAAAGTAATCAATTTCTGCTCCATCTGCCACCCCTCACCTTCTGTCATCGGACAGCTTAACATGTGCGCTTTTGACCCCAGCACATAAATCAACGATTTCTCTAAAGACTGGCAGACGCATTTGATCTAAAGTGACGTATAGGTCCTTGGATATGTGCAATATATATATATATATATATATCTTATATATATATATATATATATATATATATATATATATATATATATATATATATATATATAAAATATTGCACACTGTGCTGCTAACTACATGATGCTTTATGTGCGCCAGCTGAAGCGCTCTTTCCTCCACCAGCCTTACCTTTGTACGGTTTCTCCGGCACCAGGTGAAGAGGTCCGACCTGTCGCTGCTGGAAAGCGGCTCTCACTTCATAACAGCTGTGCTTATCCGCGTCGATCACATTTGCTGCAAAGATCACCAAGGCGACAAACCGGACGGAGTCAAAAGGGTTCACGCGTAGGCATTTTCCTCGGGACATTGCCGCATCTCACGCCAGGTATCCCCGCAGATGATCGGCTGTAGCCTGGCTGAAAGCTGTCTGACAGTGTTGGAAACGGAATCGCGAACGTAAAGAGCGGCGGCTCGTCTGCGCATCTGACAAATCTCTCCGACTGAGTCTTACATTATCGGCTGGGATGGGGAGAAAGCGCCTCAAAGACAGAGGAGGTTTGGGGTCGAGCAGGGGAGGAGTGGTGTCTTCTTCTGAGTCTGTCCCGCGTTTGGCACTTTGCAGTAGCTGACTGCATGTTGGCTATGTCTGTTTCCAAAGTACTGCGCACATTCCCCTCCCTGTTCTGTATATCTCTGCCGAACGTCAACACGAGGGTATACTAACAGACTTGAGGAACTTTGCTCTCCATATGTTGTGGGGATTGCATTAATAAACTCTGGCAAATAAACTACTAAAAGGATAGGGGAAGGAACAATATATAATTGTGTGGTTATTATAAAGTCAGCTTTAGCGCTGCTTTACGTTTTTTTCTGCAACTCATCAACATCACTTCCCGTTTTTGTTTTTGTTCATCTCAAATCCATTGGCCTATTTTTCAAGGATTAAAATCAGCAAGTAAATGAATACGACATAAGCTTATATCTTAAGCACTACACTCATCTGTTGTTTTATGTCGATTTTTTCAGCAGTAATTCTTCCTTAAGAGGCAGTTAAGCCCATGGAGGTCTCACAGTTACCAGCGAGACTGTAAATTATACATTTGAGATACAATGGCCCCATCTCATGGACAGAAAGTGTCATGACATGGCTTCCTTCTTTATGTTTGTACGCCACAATTTCTCCCTCTCCTCAAAACACCTCAACACACAAACATAAATGTCAAAACCACTGGCAAAAATCGTGAGTACACCCCTAAGTTATAATGTCCAAATTGTGCTTAAAGCATACATGTTTTGTGGGGCCACAAGTGCCATCCAGCACTGCCTTAAAGGGGACATAGCATGACTTAAATTGTTCCTTAACACATTGAAATCATTCTCTTGCGGTCTAAATACATTGGAACGGGAATGCTTTGGTCTGAATTCCCTGTTAATTTACCCCTACGTTTCCTTTTTACTCCTGTTCTGAGATTTCATCTGAGAACAATTTGTTTTGGTCCTGTCTCTTTAAATCTAAGGGAGGCACTTTACACTCCGTCCCCATCCAAGTTGTAGAGCATTCCAATCCACCCTGTTCTGCAATTTTTGTAGCATACTACAGGGCGGTATAATGAACTGAAGCAACAGACATACATATGTCTCCTTTAACTCTCTTGGGCATGAAGTTCACTAGAGCTTCACAGGTGGCCACTGGAATCCACTCCATGATGGCATCAGAAAGCTGGTGAAAGGTAGAGACCTTGCGTTCCTCCTTCTTAGGTTTAAAGCTGCCCCACCGATGCCTCTATAGGGTTTAGTTCTGGAGTCATGCTTGACCAGTGCAGCATCTTTACACTCAGATTTTTTTTAGCAAGGGAGATGTTGCCTTGGACGTGTGTTTTGGATGGATCAAACTGTGCTTCAGGAGGTCACAGTACATGTTGGCATTCTTAGTTATCTCATTTAACTGTAGCTCCCTACTGCTGGCAGCACTTTTGCAGCCCCAGACCATGATACTCCCACCACCATGTTTGACTTTAGGCAAGACACACTTGCTTTCCGCAATTTTTTCCTGTCTGGATGTTGACACCGTCAGGGCCAGACCTGGACATTTGGGAGCTCCAAGCAGAATTAGTTTTGGGGACCCTACTTTATCATGGGTAGACAGTTAGAGATAGTCGAAACCAAATGATGCATACAAATATCTACCTTATGAACAACATTTGCCCTATATGGCCCTGGTGTATTATAGATACCTGCTCAGTACTCAGTACTGCTGGCTCAGGACTGAGCACACTCACTGAAAATGCTGTATGAATGCATGTATGAATGGGTAAATGAGGGCACAGATTGTGTTTAAAGCTCCTTAAGTAGTCTGGTTGACTGGAAAGGAGCTATATAAGTACAGTCCATTTACCATTTGTCGGTCTAAATGTTGCTTTGTGTTGAAACTTTAGAAATGGTATTAACCCAGTTGACCACTAGAGGGCTGTAAACATAAAGTTTTATTTATAGTGCCAATCTCACAGACTGAGAATGGAATGGAATAATAGATTAAGGCATTTATTTACTTTTTACATTTATCCTATAACAGATAACAAGCCAGTCAATTTAAAGGACAGTATTCACAACTTAAAGTGCACAAATAAACTTTGCTATCCAGTAACAAATAAGAACAACACACAATCAAATCAAAAAGATGAAAAAGGTAAAAACTGCACAGATAAAATTCCTCTTAAAAATACATTACAAAATAAACATGGTTTCCTTGTTCTAATCTTAACAAAAAGAACAAGTATTGGCAAAAAAAAAAAAAAAATGGAAAGAAAATAATTGGAAAATAAAAATGAATACAAAAAATAAATCAAAACATAGTTTAACACGCTACATAAATTAAATAAATGATTAAAAACTTAACAGTAACAAAAAATTACTTCCCTTGAAAATGTTGCTTCATTTTAAATAGAATTTATCATCATATTGTGGGTCGCCTTCCTTTTTAGGAAGCAAAATCAGCTGTAATGTTTGAGTAGCTGCTGTTTGATCCAGATTACACATAATTACACATAATTAACATGGAGTGAGTCAGTTTTCAGTGCACCAATCTCAGAGTCCCCTCATGGCCGCAGGCCCCTAAACAGCTGCTTAATCTGCCTACTGGCAGATCCAGTTCTGGTCGCAGTCCCTTCACATTTCAGAATCCTGGTGTTGCTGCTAGTACCTGTATGGCTGCAAACAAAGGCCCACGTCACAATCCTCCCACTGCCATTCAGTGCTCTCGTTGCATTTTGCAGCAGCACACCCCAAGGTGCCTGCCTGAACTATGGTCTATCCACTGTTGGTAGAGTGTTAGTGTTTACCAATTAAGGTATTGTTATGTGTATTTATCACAGAAACTGAAAGGTGTGCAGCAAACCCCCTCTGGAAGGCTGAAATGTCATAGGTTTCTGCTGCATACTGACACATCCCACTTTTGGGATGACATAGGAGTTTGTCACAGCAATGGCAACCAGATGCTGCAAAACAGTGAAGGACCATCTCCAGGATCTCCGGTGACCTGAGTTTATGCAGTCAGCCTGGAAACAGAGTTCTGTCCTTGTGACCAATCAACCGTCCTTTCCCGCTGCTGCGTGTCCTGCCCCCTATGTATACGGTGTAGGATAGAAACTTCTCTGCTCCTCCGGACACAAACTGAAAGTATTTGCCTGGTAACGTTAAGCTATTTTCTCACACACAAACACTTTAAGGATCAAACAAGGCATTGTACACTTTGCAAACATTTACATACAAGCATTGCTATACAGCAGCTATAACGATGCTACTAACAGGATCCGTAATGTGATCAAAGAGATGTCATTTTGTAGATGGCGTAATATGCACATTTAAAAAGTGCATTAAGTACTGTACATACAAAGTACAAATACACTTACACTGTACCAACGTACTGACTTGGTACACTTTTCTAACGCATTACAGGCGATACAAATCTCGATTTACACCAACAATAACCTGTACAAAGTAACATCTGGACACTATCAAGCTTAAATCTTCCAGAAGTTCAACCCGGTCCACAGGTGACAAGTCTGTTTACAGGTCCATTACCTTTCTTTGTCAGAACTTTCTCCATCAGCGTCCCCTTTGTCCTCAACACTATCAGGAAATGTAAGTGTCAGTCTTCCCACCCGGGAAGCTATTGTATTTCTCTGCTCGTTTGCAGATTTTCCCCCCCACAACTTTATTTGCTTCCTTTTTTACAAACACAGACAAAACTAATAAACAGAAAAACAGCCTGACATCAGCTCAAACTCAAACAATATTCTACAAAAGAGAATATGGCAAATAACATTATAGAATAACCAACGCACATTTTTGATCTTTTCATATAGGATTAATCAATAGTAAACGTTGACGGTGCAGCCATATTAAAAATGAATTTAACAGTTTAAAACTTAGTTTGTAAGTTTATTTGATGCTTAAGAGCTGTACATCTTGTTATATGATTTCCTAAATATTTAACGCTTAGCCAGAATATTGAACCTAACATGTTCATTAGTTTCATATAAACATAAAATTTCACCTTTGGCAATGTTAAATTGCTTCTAGCGCATCTGGTATCTGTGATTTATCTCCAAGATACAAGACAGTGTCATCTTCCAGTTGAGATGTTTTGATTTCTTTATCAAAAATTGTTAAACCATGAATATTATGGTTGTGCAAAATATTTAAAAATAAAAGCTCAGCGATGACCTAAAACAGAACACAAGAAATAGGACAGCCCTGCCGTACACCTCTCAATATGGGAAACCTATACTAGACATTTGGGGATATAGAATAATTGCACTATTTATGTTATTGTAAAACATTTTAATGATCTTATTAAATGACTCTCTGAAACCTATTTCTATAATAAAGGAATGCTCATTTGAGTCAAATGATTTTTAAAAGTCAAAGAAAATCATAAACGCATTTGAGAAAAACAGTAATCAATTAAATCCAACATCATATTAGAGCTAATGTAATAGATTAATGTAAAGCTAATGTATAGATTTATAATCTGTATTACAAAGTGAGATTAGACTCTGAATTTCTATTTTTAAAGGGTCTGTCTCTGCCTTAGGCTTTAGAGTTATGGCACGCTGTGTCATGGTTGTCGTCATTTCTTGATTATTCAACGCTTAAACATCAGTAAGAGATGATTTCTAATTCATTCCTAAAAACAGATAACTTTCAACTCCTTCCAACCATTTAGCTCTAGATCTTATGAATGCTCATTTAGCTCAAATTAAAATTTTATCAAGCTGCTCCTTAAGATTGTTCAGAATTTTCATTTCACTTTGAGATAAATCCTTTTTAGGTATTAGCGGCTCTAATTTAATCAGTATGAAATTAATTGTGTTAGAGTCTTACTTTTTTTTATCTATTTACAACGATTTATTGCTGTTTCCTGAAATTTGACTTGGAAAAACTTACACTTTTGTGTTGGATCTATCTGCTTTACATTAAAAATGTTAGTAATGAGTAAATCAACACTTGTCTATCGTCCAGAAGATTATTAAATTTCCAATAGGCTCTATTACTTGGTTGCTCCTAGTCCCTTTTAATTTCAGATTTAATTTTTTTTTTATTTATCAATTGTTAATGGAGCATGATAATGACAGTTATCTGTTATATACTGTAATCCTTGTGTTGACATTAATGAGCTCCTGATATCAGGGTTCAAGTATCCTCACACATCCATAAGAATACAGTAGGTGTAAAACTGGATGTTAATGTAAACCTCCATCCAGAATATCGTCTGGGAGACTGGAACCTACCCTGCTGCTTTTTTTAAAAACTTAATTTGACTTCTGTTACAAATACGTATTCATGTATGCTGCTTCTATCCATGAAACATGATGCCTTTCAAAACCAATCACATGCATATAGAATATAGATGATGAGTTACAGATAGTTTCAGTTCCCACGGTCCCTGAATGCAACAGCTGTTGTTCAGCCGCTGTGTTGAGCTGTCAGTCATGATTCCACAACCCCGTGATCTGAGGCCCCGCCCCATGCCAAAACAGGGCCATTAGTTTGAAGCCGAAAAAATAGAATCTGCAAGTGCGAAAGAAAAAAATAATAATATGAAAAGTAGTTTTGAACTTTTTTTCAGTTGCAAAACCTTTTTCCAGTTTTTACTTTTTTTTTTTTTTTTGTGGGGAGGTTCAAAATAGTTTTTTCAGGTTTAAATGTCTTTTTCTTTTGAACAAACATTTATTTTTCAGGTATTTTTTTTTTTCTGTAGAAGAACCTTTATGGCCTCACTTTATCTCCAAATGTGTTTCTTTTGAACAAAATTTTATTTTTCAGATTTTTTTTTTTTTTTTTTTTTTACTTTTGAACAAATATTATGGCTCCAATTTAGCTCCACAGCCCTGTCCAAATGTGTCACTGCCGACACGTTCGGTCACTTTTGCGTTCAGTGTGCACTCAGGGGACATTTGTCTCTGTTACACCCGCAGAAATTAAGAATTTAAACATTTTGTTGGATCAGAATCCCTTGGGGATACAAAGAATGTTTTCGCTTATTTTTTTTATTTTTTTATTTATTGGACGAGTGTCAAGATCTTTCACCATAAATAAATGCTAAATAAAAAAAACTGCTATGTCTGTGCATATCATTATGCTCAATTTACTTTTTAAAAAACATTTTATTTCATCGAGTGGCGGCTGTTATTAGCGTTAAAACAATTTGTTCACACCAGAGGGCGCCATGTGTCCTATTTTTCCACACTCAGATTGCCCCGTGGTCATTTTGCTGTTATAATTATGAAGAAAAAGTGCAAAACAAGGTCAGTGGGAGGAGAAAGAGGTATGCTTATAGTCTACATCAATATAAGATGCATTTTCATTTTCTATCCTTGGGTTTAACCTTATTTTGACAACCAAAATCAATAAAAATAATAGATCTTCATAACGCAAACCATTCTGTATTGCAGCAACCCATCAGTCACCGTTTGTATTTTTACATGTAGTACCAGCAGCTTAGAAGAGAAGACCAATATGTTCGTTGAAATGCTACAGCACCCTATCAATTTGAAGATGTGAACTACCTATTTTAAAGATTATTGTCAAAGAACTGTGACGTGTAGCATGAAAAACAAATAGTTTCTGTCCTATGGTTTTGAAGGGGTGAAGCGGCTCCTGCAGTCGTGGTGGGAGACCCTTTACCAGCTTGTCTGGATCCTATAATTTGTATCTAATCTGCAGGTGCTTTTGCCCATCAGTTCTGGCTCTATAAACTGGAAATGTATAGATTCAGAAGGGGTAAGCCCATTGGCTGCCTGTTAGGAAGATTACTGACTCCAGTATCTAATTTTCTCTGCTCTGTCTTGTCGGAAGCAGCAGGAAGTGTGAAGGATGGACGTTAAGGACATGCCTCAGCTTAACGTCTCTAGGGAGAGGAAGCTGTTATAAATTAGTGCTTTGAAGCTTGCAGCCTTCTAGGGAAATTGTGAGCAGTACTTTGATTTTTAAATCTTCTCAGTAATATGAACATTTCCATCAAGATGCTCTTAAATATGTTTTTTTTTTCTTGGCAAGGGATCTGAATGAATGAATTTTTTAGCTTGAGCTGGCATGTATGAATCATAGAGTGGCCAGATTTCTGCAAATGGCCGGTCAGACCAGAAACCTTATGCTCCATTTCTCTCTCCAAGATCTGAGGAATGGAAGAAAGCCATGCTGCATCTTTAATGGGAGTCTGACATCTGTCTCACTATGAGTTCCAGCAGCCCCTTATTCATCTTCACCTACACTGGACTTCCTGAATAAACAGAATGTGATTAAGCATCCAAAAAAAATTATTTCCCTGCTTGACTGTGTTAAATCAGTTTGAGTCCGTTTCATAAACATTTCTAAAAGAGATTGTTAGTCAAATGAAACCGTCAGGTTATCCTGCTGATGTCATCCCTGAATGTCTCTTGAAAGAGTTTTTTTCTCAAGTGTAGCCTCAGTATTTGCTATTTTAAGCAAATGACTGGACGTTTTGTGATTCTCATGCTTTGACATCTTACTGTAGCATGCGATTGTGGGGACCACACTATACTTCATATACAGTATATCTGTCTTTTGGAACATTGGGATGGGATTAAAGGTACAGCGTTGGATTGACTTCATTCCTATTTGAGTAACAGAACATTTAGCATTAATATTGATGATGTTCTGTCCACCTCAACTTTATCGTTATTTTTATACATCTTTGGGGTCTTTTTCTTTAATGGCACATCCTTAACTAATACACAGATGGCCGTCAGATTTACTGTGCTCCATCCAAGCCCCATTAAATTGCCTTGAAGATGTCAAGGCTTTGACAGGTCTGAAACAAAGGTTATTAAGGCCTGATAGTTCCTCACACAACCCACTTATTAATTTTGGTTGCCTCCGGTGTTGCTAAGTCTGCTTATTACAAGCTTGTTTTTTTTTTCTAAAGTCGCTTGCAAATTTCATGAGTTATGGTTTTGTCCAGGCATGGCATGGCTAAAATAATACATGCCTTTATTTCAATTTGTCTCGACTATTGCATCATTGTTTTTGCCGGTTTCAGTCAAGCATCCCTTACAAATCTTCAGCTTGTTCAAAGTGCTGCTACCCATCTTTTAACTGGTACACACAGACAGGATCACATCTCGCCTATCTTTTCCTCTGTTAACTGTCTCTCTCTGCATCACTGAATTAATTTTAAAATCCTAATGTTGGCTTATAAATACCTAAATGGTCTTGTTCCTCTTTACTTCTCTGGTTTACTCAAGCCTTACCCTCCTTCGTGGGTCATATCAGTAAACCAGCTTCTTTTATTTGTCCTAAAAACCATGTGGAAACTTGGAAATCGAGCTTTTTTCTGTTGTGGCTCTCAACCATTGGCACATATTGCCTCTGAATAGTAAACAGGAATCATTGCTTTCAGTCTCTTTTTTGTTTTATGTTGTAGTTTTATCCATTTATATATTACTTTTGTGATGCACTTTGGGAAAGTTTGCTGTTTTGAAATGCGCTTTCTAAGTAAACTGGATTTGGAAAAGCAAATTTCATTAACAGACAAACCCTTTCTACACGTCGGTTTGTGATATTTAAAGCAATCCCTTTAGAAAACATTGAAATGTACTGACACCTGTATTCATAACAAATCATTTTCCTCTGTTTCATGTAATTGATTGGAATAAAGTTTTTATAGACTCTTCATTGGCCTTTTAGAGTACTGGATCAATAAAGTGTGACATGCATGACTGAATTGAGTACCACATATTTGCTCCAGGGCATGTTGGTGTGTGGTAGCTAGCAAGTCAAACACGGGCCCTCAACCAGCCTATTGGGCAATAAGATAAGATAATAAAACATTTTATTGTCCAACAATGGGGAACTTTGGGTGTGACAGTGACAAAGGCACAGAGTTACACCCAGTTTATAGTAATGAAAAAAAACAAGCTAATCTAATCTAAAGTTAGCTCTAAAGCAACAAATTATGTGCTTCATCAGAAGGGGCAAAATGCCTCAACCAACTGGGGGTTAGAGAAGATGCAGCAGAGACACAAAAAGCACAGAAGCACACATTGATCCAGCAATCCTTTCTATGATATATTGTAATAGCAAATAATATGGCACACTCAGTAAAACGATACAATATTCAAGTTAAACAGTGGAAAACAGCGCCAAAACACAAGCCTGTTTACAAAACTATATGACGTTATATGTAATATGCCTGATAGCATAGCAACATCTCAAAGTAGCTAAGCAAGTGTACCTTAGTGTAATGCAGCAAAAGAATCTGGAGACCTGATAATTCAGCCGGTACAGAGAATGAGCATTTAAAAATACTTATTGAAGGTAAACTGGTGTTGCTGGAAAAGGAACTGACTGGAGCTCGTACTGGAAACACTATGGGGAGAAGAGCAGGGTTAGTGTTTGACTAATTGACTGATCTGGATCACGGCGCGACTTGGCAGGGCAAAGGCTGGAAGGGAAGTCGTAGTCTGTTCCGCGTTCATGCACAGTGAGAAAGTCCACAAGGCAGAAGTGTCCAGAAGGGATAGGCAAGGGGGGATTCCGGAATCCAGGCGAGAGAAATGGTAACGAGAGTCACACACAGAGCAGAGGTTCCCAAGCTGGGGCAGAGACACGAGTCAGGTCCGAGGTCCTGGCATGGGTCATATACGAGAGGCAGGAGAATCCGGGCAAGAGCAGAGACAGGTAGGCTTGGTCGAGAGACGAGGCAGGAGGTCGATGTCCAGAACACAGAGGACAATAAGAGTATTTAATAAGGACAAGGCAGGCAGATCAGGAAGTCAGACAAGGAATGCTGGATGGTTTACTCTCATGGGGGCTTTCAAGAATCTGGCAGTTACACAGTGGGAGAGCCAGGAATATATAGTGCTCCTCCCATGTGCAGCGACTCCCCTTAATTGGAGCTGCTGCAGGTGTAACTACTCAGATTCTAATAACCTGTGCAGCACAAAATGCAGGGAGTGACGTCATGAGACTGCAAAGAGGGGATCTTCAGGCAGGATCAGACAGGAATCATTACACCCCAGCATCTGAGAGACAGTGTAAACAATTCATGATCAGATCAGAACCCGTGCAACCATTAGCATGTTGTAAACACTTATTGTGTCTGTTGTGTGTGATTGGAGGAAAAGGGCTTTGTGTCATATCACATTAATACCTCGGGTATATATAAAGTCAAAAATTATTAAGTTGGAGACCTTACAAACTCTTACCCATCTAAAAGGTGAAATATAATTTTAAAAAAGGTTTTAGTTAAATTATTTCAAAATGGTTGTGGGGAGCACCAACAGTGATTTTGTTATAAACACACAATTCTATTTTAAGTTTTTTTTTTATTCCCACACTAAAAAAAATGATTTTTTAAAGTTAATGCTTCTAGAATAAAAATAAAGAATTTTAAGGATTTTTGTAATTTTTACAAGGGGATGTTGAGTAACATGATATGCAGTATTTTCAAAATCAAAAGGGAATTATACAATAGAATTATACAATGCATATCCAAGATTTGCTTGTAAGTTCTGACAATAACCATATAATCATGTCACAGTCCATATCATGACACAAAACAAACTTGTAGAGTAGGTTTATTTGTCCAGGATAAATTAAGACAATGCAAAACTAAAACCTAAACCACTCTGATTTGAATCGGGCAACAAAGGCATTTGAATACTGTCAAATATGTGTTTTGATTTCTTTTCATTGTATGCAAATGTATTCCAGCAAGGCTACGTGAACTAAAAAGTTCGAGGAATTGCCTTCTGTTTTACCCCTCGTTCTCTCCCAGAGGGAGTGTACTCTGCTGTTCACAAAGCAAACTACTCTTGTGAACATAGGTGGAAATATTTGTTTTACCCTTTTGATCCTTGGTTGTTGTTTTTTTTACTGTCTGTTTTAATTAAACTCCCATGGGCTCTAAACACTGCCTTTCAGATTGGGCGCACTGAAGTCGCATTGGCCTTTTGTGCATGTGTATGTTTGCATGTGATGAGCCAGGATGATAAGACTGACTTCCTCAGATCAGTCGGCCACATCCATCACGAAAAGCATATAAAGGGCTTTACTACCTTTTTGGTAAGCCATTTTTATATCAATGAGGTCACTAAAGTTGCCTGTTTTGCTGTTTTGAAAGGTGAAGTAGGTGCCGCGACATAAGTCTAAATTCCACCCTGTATTCCCCTCCAATTATTGATTTTCAGTCAAACACTGTTTGTGGATCATACTGCCCTCACCATGTTGTTGTTGCTCTTTTATATCTCCTTCTGGGCATTCCACCCTTTTTAAGACCTGCTTTTATTTCAAACCACACCATCTCCTGTTATTCCCACAACAGACCATAGCAGAGACCACAGTCTCTAACAGGTTAAGATGTCTTCAAAGACTCCATAAGCTTTATTGCCTTAACCAATGTGGAAGGGACAGCCAGAGGTTAAAGGGGGATAGATATGAGGGGGGCAAGTGTAGGAGTCAAGGGAAATGGAGGGAAGGGTTGATAAAAACAACAGATCTATGCTTCTTAATCCTTTTGTGTCGGCAGTGTTAATCCAGTCAGGCAAACCCAGATCCCTCCAATCAGCCCCCCTCATTGCCCCCTCAACACGACCATTAGCTTCCGTTTTTGCACCATATACCGCTCACTTCCCGCACATAAACAACCCACAGCTATGCTGAAACTGATACTCATCCCCCAGACAGTCATGCACATGCACACAACGGACAAAAACAACATCTCAGCTTCAACTCTGTCCTTTCTTTTATCTCTTACTTATGTAGCCTCTGGGGGGGAAATTGGAACTGAATTTGTTTGTTTTTGCATGCTGTCGTTGCGCGCTCAATTTTTGATCTTGCATCAGTATTTCCATTTGTGCATGGGGAGAGTTACAAAGTGTTGTTGTTTCACTCTGTATAGTCTCCTTATTCCTCTTTGTTTTGGTCACAACACGTAAAGAAGGCACCAGAGAGCAGCACAGTGGATTCACTGCAAGTGTTCTTGTGTCATGGTCTTGTTTACGAGCTGCAAGAGGGGAGCGTAAGGAGAAGGCATCAGGGAGGGGAATCGCAGCGGTTGCCAGGGGAATAGGAGGTTGTGTCTAATGAGGTCACACCCTAGCAACCCTTTGACTCCTCCCCCCCCCCCCCCCCCCCCCCTCTTCTCCCATCTTTGCAATTGCCCCTCTGTGCCCGCCCAGTAAACTCCCCGCCTTCTTCACCCTCTGACAGGGAGAACTCTCCGTGGTGCTGACAGCAGAACAACACATTCCGGCTCAAGCTTCCTCTCAGCCGCAAAGGGTGAAGGCAAGCGAGACACAAGAAACAAAAACACAACACGAATGGCTGCAGAGAAAGCCTCGTGTTTTAGGAGTATTAGTTCAAAGGCACTCGGCAAGAGAAAGAGCAATGAAAGAAAGGGATGGACAGAAAGCAAGAGAGCGCGGCTGACGTATTAGCGTAAGGTGGCTACAGTAGGGAGTGGGCGTGTTCTTCTTGTTTTGATGTATAGTTGGGAAGCCCAGTGTCATCTGCTTAAGCGCCGAGCAACTGTGCTGAACAGGACAGAGAAAGCCGGCACGGAATGCCATATCTTTGGTCTACCTCAACCAAGAGGATGGTGCGGATGAGGAAATCTTTTTTTTTTTTTCCGCTATCATTGTGACACTTTGATCCAATGAAAAAGAGAAATACACACTCCAGGAAAGAAGAATTTGAAACATTTTACCAGCCTGCTTGGCTCTGCGGCTGATAGAGGACTTTGATGTGAGATGATGTGATGTGCATTTTTGTAATGCATGCAGTGGCAGATGTGTCATGTGTCCTTAGGATGTGCAGATGTGTGCAAAAGTGAAGCTTGCAGCTGGCTCGGAGTTTGGCAGCATCTGGATTGGAGGTGTCCGATCATCGGCCCAGGAGAAGGGAGCATTGGGCAGGGCACCCGATGGCTCGGCTCCCTTCTAGTCCCATCTTCTTCCTGGGTCACTGGGACTCCTTCTAGTGGGACACAATCTGTTGGAAAATACAATGGATGGAGGTCTATGTGGATTTAAGTGGGAGAGTGAATGGGTCCTCCAGCAAAGCTCAGAGTTCAATATTGCACCCTGGACTCAGGTAAAGACAGAAGACACTTTGATCTACACAACAGTAAAGACAAAGCCCTTTTGTAAGTATGCATCACATATACTTGTTTTTAACAAAAACATGACTTGCAAGGCATCACGCAGATCCAAACCAAAAGTCATACATATAATAGTTTATTTGTCAGAAGTTTAATCAGTATAAATTTGTTATGTGAATGGGTCCTCAGTATTGGACTTAGTCAAAAGTAGAGCAACTAAAGGTTAGCCGAGGTTAACTGCAATGCATTAATGCTTGTATGTGTGTATCCGTACGCAAGCATCCATGCGTGTGGCCACCAGACTGCTGGCCCTGAAATTTCTTTGACATTGTGTCTTTGGAATATCCATGCTGGACCTCTCTGGTGACATGGTTGCCTGGAAACAGAAATGATGTGCCACCATCATTTACTTTTAAGGAGAAGTGCACCTCTGTTTCAACTGTTGCAGCCCCTGTCATTCCTGGGAAAAAAAATGGGAGGGGGGGAGAAGGAAATGATGTCAATAGAAAAACAAAATGAGATGAGAGGACCTGAGATTGTTTTGTTTTTTTAAAAAGTGGTTGGAGAATTCAGACATGTCGTAAAAGCGAGAGAACAATACCGTCATTTTACATCAGTAAGTTATTGGAGGACAAGTCCTCAGGAATGGCCAGTAAAAACACTGTGATACACAATCTGATTCCAGTGAGGGCTCCTGCTGAAGGCTTACAGGATTAGGCCTGTAGGCTTAATTCAGCTCAAACACTGTTTGAACAGTGCTTTCTCATCTCTGCACCTATGCTGGTCTACCTCATTTCTTCCCTAAAACCCAACGTTATTTCCCTGTGGCACAGCTGCAAATCTATACATGGATGGCTGCATGTGCTCTAGTGACTAGATATTGCGATCAACATTAAAAAAATATATTATCAAGATTATTTGGCACCTTGCTTCTGTGCCCCAGTATGAACTCTCCTCTCCTTGACACAAACAAGTCTACATGCCTTTAAAAAAGCTGGGATGAAAAGTGTTGAGGATGCCTGAAGGGGTGTGGAACCTACAGATAAACCCACTGACCTACCCCGCATGCTGATACATGGACACAAAATGCAGGGATGCTGAGGATGACCAGACAATGGTTGGCCTCCCTGTTAGGCTCGCAGTCTCCATCTGGCTGCCCTCCAAGACCCCCCTCACTGCCCTAGCCTCCCTACACACACAACATACATGCAGTTATCACCAAACCACCCGACCTCCCCCCACCCCCTATGCCTCTCTCACACATAAACAAGCAGGAGTCTTACGCTGATCTGAAAACACTGACCTACATAAAAGCATCCACTGTCTTCTCCTCATCCTCTCCTAGCCTCTCCAAATTGAAGTTGGGGCTGCTGCACATTTTATACCTATAAAATTTTGCATGTGGTCGCAGGTTTCTTTTTTTTTTCTTTTTTTTTAAGGCGAATGCAACCAGCACATGCATGCTCAACTGAATGTTATTATTGACTGCTCTATTCAGTGCTTGAGTAGACATGAGCATTTTTACGCTAAACTGATACAATTTTCCGAAAGGAACAAAGTATATCTCACTTCTGCATCATTTTCTTTTATTTTTTTATCAAAACAATGCAGCCAGGATTATTCCTAATGCAGTATTAGAGAGCAACAAAAGAATATTTGTGGATCAAAACAATCAATAACAACAAAAAATCGACACTATATGTACATGCAAAGCTCGGTTGTACTTTCCATCATATGGAGGTGATGCAAACCCTGCCAGCATCATAAATTAGAAAGGTTCACAGATACTCAGGCATACCATTTTTGGTGGGGTTTATAAGGATGTTTTACAGTTGGCTTTCTTATCATCAGGAAATTATTCAGTGCCTTGCACAAGTATTAGAAGCACATATAGTGGTAGTAAAAGTCTACTATAGCTATAGCTGGATACCTTGTAAGGCTGAAAGTTGACCCTCTTCCCCAGCCTCGGGTCTTTTGCAGTCTGTAATAGGTTTTCTTCCAGGAATGTCCTGTATTGGCTCCATTCATCTTCCCATGAGCTCTGATCAGGTGACAGGATGAAAAGCATCCCCACAGCATGATGCTGCCACCTCTGTGTTCACCTCAAAGAGATGGTGTCTTCACGGTGTAGAACTATTAGTGGCTTTTGAAGGCAATAGGTTGCAATGGTACAAGGGTTATATATCCTTTTGTGAGGTATTTTAACTGATGAAACATGAAAAAAATAACGATTTCCATGTGCAAAGTGCTATGTTACACTTTGTTCCGCTGAATTTTCTGTGTCCTGATTAGGTAAACGATTCTGACTAAAAGTTGTCATTTCTTCCAATTAGAATGCAGTGCAAAGACTTGAAGAATAATGAGCTCCAAAGAGGAGGAAACTCTCAGCTTTTTCCAGTATGTTGAGGAGAATGGGCTGAGAACCTACAACAGTCTGGTGGCTCAAAACTTGGACCACACCAGGAATGAGAGAAACAGGACATTCCTGCAGGAAAAAAGAGACAAGAAAAGAAAACAGGAGGAAGCCATACGGAGGTAGGAAGACAACCAGCAAATAAAACAGCAAAACCTACATTTCATCTTTGTTTTCAGTCATTCATCACAGATATGATAGAGTTCACTTTAGGTTAGAGGGAATTGGGACCAGAGGGTGCCTGTGGTGCTGGCAAGTAGTATTTTGTGGTTTACAAGCGGGGACTGATGCACCCCATGAACCTACAGAGGATAATTAATTTCTCATTTAGACTTATTTAGGACTCGTCCTTGCACCGAGGTCACTGCTGCTCCATTTTTTTAGGATTCAAAGCTGAGGAGGATGAGCTGTGAGAGAAACAGTTTTAGACTGTCAGGATAAAAAAGAGAAAGATGTAAGGGAACTATTTTTATTATGTTTCCAATTGGAGATAACACATCCATTCATGTTTAAAACATATGATTTAACAAGGTAAAAATGTGTAGGAATGTGTTTTCTATCTTAGACTATTTATTATTAGATATTAGAATCCTGTTTTCATGTTGTGGTTAAAAAAGTTTTAAGCAGGAACACTAATGGCATCCCTACATTTAGCCAATAAGAGTCCTCTTAAAGGGCTAGTATAGGACCTTTGATGTCAGGTTATTTTAAAAGGTAAGAGACTGTTATTATCTCACCTATGCAGATCATTTTCTTGGTACCTTCATTTAGTATAAGTTCAGTATCAGTACAAGTTTAGCTGGCCCCAGAGGCAAGTCAAAGAGGTGCCAACACCAGAGCGAACCTCTACAATCATCAAACAGCTTTGTCCCAAATCTTTAGGCAGACAATACTTTATGAACCTTTAAGCTATTGTCATGCTTACAGTGGGCTGTAATTTGCAAAAAAATTGATCACTATTTACATGGGAAATCCACATAGGAGGACAAGTGCCACCAATTATCTTCCAATTTTAAATGTTTTTAAAGAAAAAAAATGTAAAGCATTTCTAGTCAAAATAAGAATCTGTTGAAAACTCAAAAGTGCCTTAGTGGTTTAAGTGAACACTAGTTTTTTTTGTGCTGCCTTAGATGCTCCACTCTCAAGCGACCAGTATATGTTTCACATAGGAAGATCAATGGTGGTGGACCATCACCAAACTCCAATTTCAGTGAAAATAATTAGCGGCTTTTACATTAGCAACCAGCCAGTGCACATATGACAAAGGTTTAAAGGTTCATAAAGTAATGTTTAAAAATGCAGCCATGACATGTTTGAGATCGGAGTTGTTTTAAGATGGAAGAAGCCCACTTTGGTATCTTTTTTTCTTTAGTATCTTTCTAGCCATTAGCTTCAGCCTAAGAGACCAATTAATAAAAATTCAAACTCAATTAAATGGCAAGAGATTTATCTACTGCAGGTAAGATAATAATTGCCCATAACCTTTTTAAATAAACCAGTTAGATATTGATTCCCTTTGATATTTCAGAACCTCACTTTAGAAGTTCATTAACTATCTCATACATACACAACCTGTACTGTTGAGTAGACTAAACACCAATAAATCACATAGGATTATAATGAGATACATTACACAAGGGACTGAATATAAAAACATCAAAACTTGTGTTGCCTCATTCCCTAATAAATATTTGAGAAAGTTTTCTAGTCATGACCTAAGAACTTTGTTTTTATACCAAATCATTTCAACCTATTTTTTTAATGAAAATTCTCCTAATCAATCAACTTTCTTAATTACTTTTTGTGATTCTTTAATTCTAGGGGAAAAAAACTGTATAGGTCTGAAAACTGATAACTTATCATAAAACGTAAAAGTTTAAAAATACGGCACAAACAAAATTTGCTTTAGTTATAGCCATTCATTTCTTATCTGCAGCTAATTAAATAATTTTGCAAGAAAGTTTGACATACATAAAAGTTACAACATTTAAACCAATCACTAAAGTATATCAGGTAATCGGATAACTCCCCAAAATGAACCTCCTTGAGTTTGCGACAGAAAGGTATATACCAGAAATTCATCCTTACACTGGAATCCTTTTTTTTTTGTTCAGTCTGACAAATGCAGGGCAAAGCATATAAGACCCCGTTCAACGTTGTAGCTTGCCATCCTGTCATTACAATGATACAATTCTAGGTTGACGAATGTTATTTGAGCAGATGTTGCTCTTCTTAACCAATGCGACTTGAGCCCTGTCATGTTTCTGTCAAAGGTCATGTAATTCAAATCTTGTTTCTGTTCTGTTGTGCTTCTGTTGTCCTCTGTGTGACTCTTATGGACAATTCATTACAGCATGCTTATACTTTACTACTTTAGTGATCAAAGCTGATTTAGAGTTGTTCATGTCAATGCTTCAAGCATTTTGGGAGACAGATAAGGTTGGAAATCCCACAGAAAAAAAACAAATATTCTGTCCTCATTAGATTCAGCAAAACAACATTTCCCCATCTTTATCAATAGCCTGATGTAATGCTGTGTAGAAACTTGATGAATTAGGCACATGGTATGCTGGAGAAAACTGACACCTGCCAAAGCAAAAGCATTAATATAGTATGTCCACTAAAGGAGGAGCATAGAATTTTTAGATTTTCTGTGAGTCCTACAAGTAGGTCAATGAGATGACCTATTTCTACGGTAACTGAATAAGGGTGTGAGAATGTTTAGTGTCTACTTGTTTTTCTGAGTGGATAAGCCCATGCATGGATGTACAAGTATGGGCTTAAACCACAGGTTAAAAGAAATAAGAGAGGGGTTGAGAACGATAAAAAAAGAGCAAATGGCCTGCAAGATTATGTTAGGGATACAGATCTTGTTAGAGCGAGTGCATTTAAGAGTGTGGTGATGGGAAAAAAAGGAGGCAAAACTTGTTAGAGAGAGATTAAGGATGAGCTCAGTTTCAGGAGATGTGTTCTGCCTGGTGACAGCTGGAGGAGCCGTAGTCCAATTGAATCAGCCTGTTGGATTTGAGCATGCGGGCCTTCCTGCTGAAAATTTCCTCACCCAGGCTCTGTTTAGTTGTTTTCACCTGAAGACAAAAGTCACCTCTGAAGCCACGCAGAAGTGTGCATGCCAGGGCATTTATCACCATTAGTCCAGCCTAACAACAAACTCACAATGTTCAGAGCAATTTTCCTACATTTACATCTGCATGCAAATTTCAAACGTCCCCAGTTCACCTTCGTGTAAACTCTTTGTGCATGGGTGCATCCACTTGCAGGCATCCAATTTATTATTTTTTTCCTCAGTATGTTCCTCATTCCTTAGACAGAGTTACGTATTTTTTCACATTGTCTCAGAGAGAGGCAGGGTTGCCCGACAACAAGTCAACTTCATTTGGTCCAACTGCACCTGTGGTCTGTCCTCTAGCCAATCACTGGGCAAATATCCTAAAAATAACCCAGCCACCAGTACTCCAGTCACACCAAACCACCTACACACATGCGACCCATGCATACTTGAACTACAATGAGGTGCACACCCAAAACATATGGGAAACAGAAGCTGTTTATTCCAATGACACCTGTGGCTACAACTAGCTGGTGGATGCTTTTTTGTTGCATCTTTTTCAATACAGCTTTACCATAAAACCTTAATAATGGTAAAAAAAAAAATCATAATATTAATAATAATAATCCAAAAACAGATGAGTTTTTGGATTCTCTGTTTTCCTGCCTTGTCACATAGATATTCTACAGGATGCTGCTGGCAGCCTTTTCTTGAACCACCTGCGCAGGTTTTAAACAAAACTGCCCAATAATGATGCGCTCACGTGCAAATGTTAGACGGTGCGCGTGTGCTTTGTTATTGTTGTGCGGGGACAGCTGGTTTTGTGTCTGATGTGTTTGAGTACCCTGTTGCTAGGCAAAGTTAAGCTCCTGGCCAATGAACCCAACCTACAGAGCACCTTCTGTTTAGCCAAGAGGCAGTCAGTGTCAGCAAAGTAGCAAGCATTTGCATGCTTTAAAGACATACGCATTCTGCTTCCTGTCACTTGTGTAAACATTGAAATCTTTCATATCAGTTTGCGTTGTGTCTTTTTGATATGGCGGCAATATATCAAACAAACAGCAGAGTTCAAGCATGCACACAAGACACACACACACACACACACACATGGACACAAACACACACTAAATCCAATTAGTCCCCCACTTTTGCCCATCATTAACATTACATTCAGGCTAATCATCCATTTATGGGCATTGATTGTTTACAGGCAGGAGGGCTTCCATCATGTTTGTGTGACCGGCATTAGTCATGTCCAGGGTTAAATTCAAGTCAATACTTTGCCTTGGCTCTGGCGACTTTCATGCCGTTGGTGGCTTTAACATTTGTTGATGTTAACTTGGTGCCCTGATCGTTTCAGCCACTTATACAGGATGAAATAAACAAACACTCATGCACTGGCAAGAACAGCTTAGAGGGAAGATCTGTGTCCTTTGGCTTATGCGTATTTAACACCTTTTACAGTGTAAACAAAATGTTTTTTGCAAATGTGGCATTTTTTTTCTCATCTTGCACCAGAACTGACGTGTTTAATACTCCACCTTTAAATATGCTTTTGTTTGTTTGTTTTCTTCCTTGTACCTTCCCTCCCCTCCTCTTGCTGCTTTCAGAACTGGTGAGGATATAGCAACAGAAGGCAAACACTTGCGTATGGGCTCAATAACCATGCCTGATCCCCAGGAGCGTATGCCCTTGCCCCACCTGCACACCATAGCCTGCGGGCAGGGCTTTTCTGTCCGCTCCCAGTCCCTTCATTCGGTCGGGGGTGGAGGTAACAGCGGAGGAGGAGGGGATGAGGAAGTAGGGAGTCCGACCTCTAGGAAGCAGCCACCACCTAAGCCTAGGAGAGACCCGGCCACCAAGCTAAGCATGTCGTCTGAGGCGGTGGACCACAGTGCCATGTCCACCTGCCACGGGGAGAGATGTGACGGTGAGTGTTGGTGGCACTTTACACCAGAGTGCTGCAGATATATTTAGCTGTTCTCTGATTTGCCCTCCTCAGCAGTGTTTCTCCCACAATGACATGACATCTAGTTGTTGACAGAATCCTTCACTCTGACAGCAACTTATACAAGACTGTAATGAAGGATTACAGCCATAAACATGTCTTATAAAATCAACTTCATCAGAAAGTTCACCTTTATGTTTTCATTGGAGCTTTTGAGTGTTGATTGTTGGCCGTTCGCTAATTTATACTCAAACTTCATGCCTGCAAACTGGCATTTAATATCTTCTGGTTTGATTAAATACTCGTAAATAAACTCCTGTGTCCACATGCTTTTAAAACATGTGTGTAACTGGGTTTTTTTCCCTGTAATTTTTAATGATTACAAATAGTGAAAAAAAGATTCAAATCTCACAAGCTGTTTACTGGAAACTTGGTATTACATCCTATTTCCATTTATTTTGGTTATGATTACAAGAAACCTAGTTTACTCTTGATAATTTTATCAGAATAGGACCAGTCCTCAAACACAAATATTTATGGGAGTTGTAAAATCATGACAATCGAATCTACAAATGTACAAAACGGTGAGGTAGTGACATTTCCAGCCCCCTTCAAATGTCTGACAATCACCTTGGCCCCGCTCCCAAACACAACTGCCTACATATTATGACAGATTATAGAAAAGTCTGAAAGTTTTTGGTTTAATTTTACAACCCAAATAATCAGAGGTCCTCTTTTGAGAGCTTTCTGGATGTGTGCCTGCACATTTTCAGTATTTTGAAAATTTAAATGATCTGTAATTAAACAAGGATGCTCAAACAAAGCAATATACAAATTGCATCTCAGTGAACACTTAAGCCTGTGAAAAGCAGACTGAAATTGAAGGGTTTCTTATGTAAAGTGACAACCAATATCCTATGGTCTTGTGTATTTTAGGAAAAACAATGTTTATATCATAACCCATTAAATCACAGCAAGTAAAGAAATATATGAATAACATATTATTTATTGCGTTTTCATTTTAGCATGTGCCCATTCAAATTTTACTGCATATATTTGAAAAGGACAATTTTCTGTGAAAAGCAAACTTGATGCTCACATGAGTGATAACGTAATATATGTTGTTGTCTGTGCACGCATCACCTGCTGAAAAACTGTTGCTTTAACAAACTTAGATAAAAATCATTGTTTAAAATGCAAAAAAAGGGGGCAAAAAAATAAAGACAAAAATCTCTAAAATCCTTGCAATCACATTTAAGGAATGGTGCTCATTATAGCATTTGAAGCAAGTGAAGCTTTGACTTATTTTTCATTGGTATCCTTTACTGCCAATGTGGTGTACAGGGAGTCACCCAGCCAGGCTCAGATTGGTGGGGATCTCTGTGCACACACAGATCTTCCTGGGCACCACGGCAACCAGCCCACAGAAACAAGACCCCCTGCAGCCCAGCCAATCGCAGCCGTGCAAAGCAGCTAGGGCCAATGGGACTCCAGAGATACTGAGGTTTGAGCTTTTCCAGCCAATCAGCAACAAAGTGTGGGGGTGTCCCTGGCTAAGGGGAGGCTTGCGTGCTCCATTGCTGGTGTTTTTTGTGGAAAAGGGAGGAGCTTGTCAGAGTAAAATTCATTCAGGAGGAGCGATTGACCTAGATTTGTTTTCCCCAGGAGAAGAGGGAGGGGGAGGGTGATGCGGGTAAACACATCCACTACAGGGGGAGGGGGAGAAGGGGAAGCAAAAGACAGAGGAGAAGAAAAAAACAGGCAGAAAAGGATGCATGAACGGGTGATTTTAGCATCAGTGCTCATACAGTTCTCAGCAACCGACAAGAAAACCTCATTGCCTAGTTTTGCTGTGCTAAGAAAACACCAATATATAAACCACTTTGGGTATTATTGCATACACTTGCGCAGATTCTAGCCAATATTCAGTCAAAGAAATAGGGCTCAAGTTTAAGAGTGTGGCTCTTATTTTGTGTCCAATTGTAGCATCTTCTCCTAACATTTTATTTGTAAGTGGCAATAGGAAATAAAAAGCAAGAGACATTTGCACACAAAAGAAAAATAAGCATACCTTGACATCAGCACCATGTAAACATGCAAAATCTAAGTGCAAAACAATATTATATGCTTTCATGACATTTATTCTCTGTTCTAAATAAAATAAAATGTTTACCATAACAGTAAATCTGCTAAGCTCAGTTGTAACAGGAAGATGAAAGAGAAACGAGTACACTGTTAGGCTTCAGTTAAAAATAATTTTACAGAAAAATTAGCACATGTGGCCCACACTGTTTTCATGATTTCCATCAATGTGTAGACATGTGCCATGCGTTGGTTTGCACATACTGTAGTGATGGGTGGTGAGTCATACAGTTACGGGAAATATGCATGTCTGGGGCCATCTGGTCTCTGAATTATTAAAAGGTCTAAAATCTGCAGTTTGGAAATTTCGGCTATAGTTTACTTCACTACACTCGTCTCTCTCACTTCCTGTCCCAGGGATGGCCACTTCTATCCAAAACAGCTCATCGACTGACCTAGAAATACACTGTGACACAGAGCAGTGAATGAGCCCTTATCCCTGCGCCGCTATTATACAGTAGTATCTAGGAAATACGAGCACTGTACTAAAGCCACTCTGCACCACATCTAAAGAGATTCACACTGCAATACCACGTCAGCGCTATCAAAAAGAAGCTCCACAGCGTGTGTGACCCAGATACAATACTCACATACTGCTTCTCTGCTATAAAGCTGACCTAGAAACATGCATATGCATCAACTGTTCCCACGACTCACATGCAAGGTATTGCTCATGGCAATACATGATGACCTACACCTGACCCATGGCAATGCATAAAGGTTTCCTGTCAACACCGGCGATTGACTTCAACTGTTTTCCATAAAGAATAGCCTTTTCGATTATTTATTTTGCCTATGCTGTATACTGCAAACTGTGTTGATGTTATTGATTCTTTTTTTTTTCTTCCTGTACCTTGTTTTCCATTAATCTTTATTGCAGATGTTTTTACACAAAAGAAAATATATTGCTCTGAAGGATGCAATAGCATTATTCTGTCATATTTAACTTTATGTTATTCAGTTTCTTTCAAAAGTTTTCATACTGTTGAAATTTTCAAAATGTTTGGTTAATTAAGTTGGAGGGAGTTTGTTTTTGAATGATTCAAAGGGTTAGGTTCTGAAAAGAAATCATGTTACAGAGCACCATTCAGATTGCCAAACAATAAAAAAAAAACTGGAACAACTGAAACCCCCAAAAACTTGTTGTGCATAGAAGTCAGGATGGCAATTTGGGTTGCCACAAGGGATGTAGAGGAAATGCCAATCATGGAAAAAGGTGGTAATGGTTGGACGGGAGAAAATGTGACCTTTTTATTCTACGAACAAAATGTTATGTGTGTTTATCACCCTAAATTAAACCTTCACACAGTGAAACCTAGTGAGGACAGCATCATGCTGTGGAGATAATTTCTTTTGACAGGGATGGGAAAGCTATAGTTGATAAGAATACGAATGGAGCTAAATTCAGGATAGACCTGGAGGAAAACCTGTCATAAGCTGTAAAAGATACAAGACTCGGCCAGAGATTGTACCATCACAAAAGACAACAATAAAACCTGTTAAGATTCTGCTGTTGTTAGCATGAATCAAACGGCATTATATTGGCATGGGGTTAAAATGTTAAAATTAAAGACAACACATGACTAAACTAGAACACAGCATTATTCAGAAATTTCTTGTCACTGTAGACTTGATAAAAATTTCTCCTCTCTGTATTTCAACAGCACAAGGATGCAATGAGGACTGTCGGAGGGTGCCACCTCCCAAACCCAAAAGGAACCCGAACACACAACTGAGTGTTTCCTTTGATGAATCCTACATTAGGAGCCATGGGAGCGGTGGTGTGTGCCCGTCCAAGCCCCTCCACCACACCACATCCCCCTGTGAACGTAACCCCTCACCTCCACAGAGCGATGAGAGTCCCACTGACGACTGCGAGGATGAGCCTGTCTATATAGAAATGGGTGGGATTGACATAGGACCGCGGGAACCGTTGAGGAGTGAGGATGAGGAGCCAGGAGAGTCTGTGTATGAGGAAATGAAGTACCCAGCCCTGGATGATATGGAGTACCGCACCGATCCTGTTGGATGTCGTTCTGCCTGCCCCACCCCGGCACCCTATGACCCAGAGCCGCTTAGTCGCTGTTCCACCCCTCGGAACATTCCCTTATGTGACATTCCTGCACCCTTTCCTAATTTACTCACTCACCGGCCTCCGCTGCTGGTGTTTCCACCAGCACCGGCCCAGTGCTCGCCAAACTCAGATGAGTCCCCCCTCACACCTTTAGATGTAACCAAATTACCAATGCTGGAGAACCAGCCCTACAGCAAATCCCCCACCTCTTCGAATGAGCCTCCCCCCTCTGCACACATCCGCAGGGAGCTCACTGCTACCCCGACACTCACAGTCTCTGGCCGCTCCTCTGCACCTCCGCTCCCCTGTACTCTCTATAAATCCTCGTCATCCTCATCCTATCAGCGTAGCCACTCTGCCTGCCCGTCACCAGTCAGCATGGGCCGCTGTCTCACCCCTCTGAGCCTAATGCGCACACCTCCATTTGATGCTCCAATGCCATTTCCCGGGGGTCTCCCTCGGAGTGCCTCCGCTACCCCTCATGGCAAAGGTTCCCCACCTCAAGAAGGCGTCGGACGGCTCCACGGCTCTATGCAGAATGTGTCAACAGGTCGTTCGCGGACACCCACCAGTCCACTCGACGAGCTAACGAACCTGTTCACCACAGGCAGGAACATGTTAAAGAAAAACACCAGTGGAAGAAAATCTAAAGAACCAGGAGAGAGTAAGTTATATCTCAGATTAGCCTTTATATTATAAATAGTTGTAAAAGAAAGAATAAAAGACAATATTCACAGTTTAGATAACTAGGATCTGGAAAAAAAAATTGTATTAGCCCTTTAACTTGCAGTTGATTGTCCACTAATATTTTATACAATTGGCACAAGCCAATCATAACGTTTAATAAACTGCAACACAAGAAATGGCTTGCAAAATCCGAGAATATCATAGATTTAAAGAATCAAACACAAACACACTACATGTAGATCTTGGCCCTACCCCTTATAATTCATCTTATTTTTATAAAATTATAAAATATCAACTCAGCCAGTTTAAGAAGCTGTAAAGTGTGCATCACTTTTACCGCTTAGTTGCTGTAATTTCTGCAAAAAATTTCCTTTGTTTAATCTAGGTCCACAAAGCCAAGTCAGATACATATCGTACGGTTTAATCTGAGGAGATTAGAGGCTAAAGCGGACAGCGGCTCTCTCAAACCAACTCATGGCATTAGGCCATCAGGCAGGATTACTTTTAAATATGTAAACATCAGATTTAAATACCGATATTCATGCCACACTCACTCAAGATGCTGCCAAAATCAGTTCATTTGCAGAGGAAAGCAGAATCTGCTCAAAGACAGCCAGGTATATTTCACTCTTGAAAGTCAATAAAACTGTGATTTAGATAAGAATTTATGATATTAGTATGTCTTGGAAGCAGCATTGTCAGTGAACCAAAAATTAACTGTGTTGCTCCTGGGCATAATACATAACCTATGAAATGTTAAGCATGAATGCGGGCTTGTATGTAGACCCTCTTGACAGGCAAGAGGACGTCTCATAAATACACAGCTGATGGTAAGGTTTATTTTTTTTAATTTGAAAAGGAACTGCCCATAATCCACACATCCATTCTCAGTCAGTCCTCTTAGCAACTCCAACATAGCAACAGAGGAAGGGAAAAAAATCCCTGTTTCTTATTTGCAGATTTCCTTCCCGTGGGTAATGCAGCCAATCGCGGCTCAGGGCACGGTGGTGTACAAGCGAGTGTTGAGCAGCTGACAGGCATGGCGACCGCTCTCAACTCAAATCTATTTTGTCCAATCAGCACGTACCTTTTTCTGTGGTTAAGCCAACCAGGCAGCTGGTACAGATGTGCAGCGTGAGAAAGTAGAAACAGTATATTGGTTTACTTATTTTTTTCACTGTAAAATAATTTACTTCAATTAGGATTCTCTACATGACGGTCAAAGTCCTAATTTAGATTAAAGGGAGAAAAAAAATAGTATTTAATATGAAAAATGTTTGGAATGTTTATTTTGTAATTTGCTCTCAGGGTTTATTGTTAACACTGACACAAGTATTGAGTGCCATCTAGTGGATATTACCTGATATGGCAAATCCTATTTTCTCAATCCTTTAACTGACAATATAAACAATAGAGGTTTGCAACTGAGTGTTATAACCACAATGTTAAGATTTTGATATTTCCTAGGGACCTTGAATAATAAAGTAATTTGTTTCATGTTCCTCCGCAGGTGAGTCTAAGGTCAAGTCTCACGGTGATTCTAAGCGCGAGGGTAAGGAACGCCACAGCAAGGAGTCCAAACGTGAGTCCAAAGAGCGTCACAGCAAGGAGTCTTCTCATCGAAGAGACAAAGACAGAGACAAAGAAAAAGATCGGGGCACCAGCAGCAATACAGAACCTCCGGTCCACAGACGCAACAGTAGGGACCGCACTTCCAGCAGTACAGACGCGCCCATTGTTTGCAGGGATAGCAAGGACCAAGCCTCCAGTGGTCTAGAGCCCATCCCTGGCAGACGGGACTCCAAAGACAGAGGCTGCAGCTCCTTAGACCCCATACCTTTAATAAGAAAAGACTCAAAAGACAGAGGTATCAGCAATGGCGAACTGATGCCTAGGAAAGAGAGTAAAGATCGGAGTGGGGGGCACGGAACAGAGTCCTCACAAAGACAGGACAGCAAAGACCGAGACAAGCTAATAGATCAACCACATGAGCCGTTGTCAAGACAAGACAGCAAGGAAAGGACAAGGAACGGTATGGATTACAAGCATGAAAGCAGAGAGAGACTGCTGGATCGGCCACCTGAGCTTTTACCTCGGCAGGACAGCAAAGAGCAAGCCAGGAATGGTTTGGAATCGAAGCAGCACAGCCGAGACCGGGCAGGTGACCTTCTGCCGCGTCAAGAAAGCAAAGATAGAACTAGAAATGGACCTGAATATCGGCATGATTGCAAAGACGGTCGTCCTGATTTGTTACTCCATCAAGAGAGTGTCGACAGAGAAAGAAGTAGCACTGAACATAAATACGAAGGAAGAATAGACCAGCCACCTGAAATGCCACCACGACAAGAAACATCCAGGAGCAACAGGGCTGATCTTAAGTATGAGGTCAGAGATCGGAGCTGCCACAACGGAGGGGATCTTCCTCCCCATCTTTTACCCAGGCAGGAGAGTAAAGACCTGAGTAGGACCGGCCTTGAAGTGAGGCGGGACAGCAAAGACAGAAGTCTTAATAGCTCAGAGCAGCATCATTATGACATCAAGCGCACAAAGAGTCCTCCTTCACTGGAGTACAGGTGTGATAAAGAACGTGGGCACAAGTCCGATGGCACACCACGGCGTGATAACAGAACAAATTACAACATGGACTCATCAAAAGCACAAGAGAGAAACGGCAGCACAATTTCAGGGCAGCATTCATCCACTAACACACCCACTCACCATGGGAGATCATCCGGTAGCCCGCCTTTCACTGCAGGAACTGGAAACGGTGAGTACCCACATCTCAGTTCACGGACAAAAAAATAACATTGTTATCTATTCAAATAAATTTTCCTCAAGGAAAATGCATTCAAACTTCGCTATGACACACAGCTTTACATGTTTTTTTTTTTTCTTTTTAGATTTGAAAACAGCACCTAAGTATAGCCGCTCCCCTTCTGTGCCCAATAATCCTTCCCCAATAGGAACGCCACAAAGGAGAGCAGGAGAGACACATCAAAGTCAGGTATGCAGTTGGTTATCTTTATTTGTATAACATGATTAAAACCCACACACAAATTAGTCTTTAACTTGGGAAGATATTTTCATTGTTTGTGTATGACTCATTGTAGAACAGTGTAGACAATTATTATTATTATTTTTTTTTTTTTTTCACCTGATAAATAGCCCCCCTGGATTATCTCAAACATCTCGAAAACATATTTGATTCCAAAACATCAAAAATAGATGGCAACACTATCACCAAAATAAACTGCCATATAGATGAAACCAAACATTAAAACTGCTAATTTTAATGGACAGTTTCTAAAGTTTTTAAAAACATTTAAAGGAGCCACATTTTAAAGAATATAATAAGAGTGAATGGCATATACAGAAATTAAGCTAGACCAACAAGAAACCTAAATTTTACACACCCTAAGAATAAATCCTGTGAAATCTCTGAATATTGTGTTTATATTTATTATTCAAGAATCAAGAATATTTATTGCCATTATGTGTTACCATAATGTAATTGAGACGCCGGCTAAGAATGCAGGGATAAGGGAAAGTAGGGATAATTTCTAACAGCTAAAAGCCTTTGCTTTTTTAGAGCAGAGCAATCAGATAAAAGACGTATTTGACCTCTAAAATAACTCAAATGTAAAAACCAGTAATATTCCCTGAACAAAACCAGGTAAAAAGACAGAGTGCTGCTTTTGAAATTTCAGTTTGTGAAATATAGAGATTATTACAATGCATAAAGTGAAATTCTTTATTAAAGTTAGTAATTCAACAGCAGTTTTTTTTCCCAAGCTGTTATTCATGGCTGGAACTTGACTCTACAAACACAATTAGCCAACTTCTGTGTTTGATGTCAATCAGACCCTAATGAACTGCATCAGTTGAGTCCTGAACCCGTTTTAATGCTAAGTTCCAAAGTAGTTGACTGATTGTATTGCTACTTCTGAATTATTCAGGGAACTTTATACCTTATTAAAAATAAAACCCTTGTAAGGCTTTCAGATGACTTAAGGATCATAAATGACCCTGAGGTAAATCTGTTTTCTGATGAGAGATTTCTTATAATTAAAGGGAGTCATTCCTCCCCACATTCACCACTTGCTTGCTCTTGATGATTGCTGCAAAGTCAATGAATCAATGCAATCAAGTTGGGCTTCATTAGATTGAGAACTTTTCATTCATTGGCTATATGCGATTAAGTAATTCTGACTTTTTTGTACAAAAGTTTGGATTGAATTGTAGTTAATGTAATTGTGTCTGAAAGTGAAGATATGATTCACAATATAAATGCAACTGAATTTAAATGAATAAAATTAATTCTGTCCCTCAGGTGCCCCAGATGCCATGGATATGTGGAGACACCACTATGCTAGAGCAGATAGAGAGGAAACGTAACCTGTGTGCAGAGATCCTCTCAAGGCAGCATCCTCACTTGCAGAGATATCTGGAAAGGCCTCCACCTCCGGACAAGAATGAGGACAGGTACCACGAGCGAAGTCAGTGCAAGCTGGAAAGCTCATCAGTCCTCGCTGGCTGTGGGAAAAGCAGTGGAACCAAGAAGATCCGACCTCCCCCATACCCAACACAGACAACTGTATTCTGGGACACAGCCATTTGACATTTGAAAGAAGATTTTCAAACCTCTGCCACATAACCCCCACATACTCACTCCTTCTCCCCGCTTGGTGGTACTGGGTCTCCCCTGTAACAATGCTTCAGGGACCACAAAGAATACCAGAGGGTCAGGAAACTCGCTGATGTCAGGACTATAGTGGTTACCATTGCAATATTTCTGCTTGTTCAGGTTGTCACATTTTCTTATCATCGCTGTTGATATTTGATATTTTTCTATTTCCTTTTACTGGACTCTTGTATATTGATAAGTAGAGTAGATATTCAATGATGAATAGATATTTTCCAACTAAGATGAAGGGGAACAAAAAGCATCTTGAAATATGTATAGTAGATTTCAATGCAATCTAATATTTGTTTCAATGTTATTTTTGGTTTAGTTTATTTTACATTTAAAAAAAAAAACATAATGTATCAATACTTGTACTGTAGTAGCATAATTTTTTATGCCCAGCTCTTTCTTTGTGTGTGCGCAAAAGCACTTCAATTCTGCTCAAACACTCAGTTTTATCTATATTCTTCACGTTTTCACTGTTGTATTGTAATCGAGGAGTGAACGTTAACGTGCTTTAGATGCCGGGGGGCTCTCAAAGCCTTCACAACTATGTTCCAGAACAGTGGTCTCAAACTCCAGTCCTTGAGAGCTGCTTTCCTGCCACTTTCAGGTGTGCCCATTGCCCTGCACATCTGAATCAAATGGCTGAACTGCCTCACTAGCATGCAGTCAGGCTCTACGGAGCTCTGCTAATGAGCTAGTATCTGAGTCAGGCGTGTCGAAGCAGAGAGACACCTAAACGTCGCAGGACACCGGCCCCCGAGGGCTGGAGCTTGAGACCAACGCTCTAGAATGTACAACAGTGGGTCCTAGAACAGATTCAGTTTCACTTTTGAGAATTGCGGTTACAAGCTATGTGCTCACAAACTCAAAGCCTTTCTGAAGTGGCTGAATCATTTTAGCTGTTGGTTGACTTACTGTAACAGACAGAGCAATGTTATGATGTAGTCCAAAAAAAAGCTAAGAAGTTGAGTTTGATAGGTAGTAAATTAGAATACACATTTTTAATAGTCTAAGACCGACCAAAGCCTATTGACATTTTAAATCTGCAGTGCCGGTTTTAATAAGGGCCATGTAGGGAGTTGTCCAGGGCGGTATCAGAGAATGGGATGCATGAACACCAGATAAAAAAAACAACTTATCTGTCAGTTAAGCCATTCTATAGTCTCTAGTTTTCTATTGCTTTTATGCAGGTTAGTAGCAGTCCTCTGCTTGCTTCAACAAATAGGGAGACTGGCTCACCTGCTTTCTGTGGGACTGCCTGCATTTTGTCCCACCTCAGAATCTCAGATGACTTCCTGCAATTCGATTGGCTGGGGTGCAACAGGATGATGAGCTTGTCTAAGGCACCATTAATATGAAAACTGCCTCTGCAAATCGGTGTGGTTGCACTCAGATGGTTGGGTATTTGTTAAGCGGTTATTGGCAGGAGCTAGTGAGTAATGTCACTCTTATAACGCCATGCACAACATGACCACCACGACAGTGTAAATACTCGATGCCAACAGTTAGCCCGTACAATCAAGACCTAAGCTTTTAGTGAATTTCCTAATTTTACAGCAGATTATTATAGCCATATGCACTTGAAGAAATAACATTCAATGTTATGCTTATATATTTTTGGGGAAATGTTAAGAGTGATGCGTTGTGCCATGTTTGATTTAATTTATTGGCTGTAAAGGAAATCCTCAGGAGTCTGGCTGTGTTCGATGTGCAGTCATCTATCAGCGGTTGTCTCTGACAATGTTCCCAAACCAGAATTGGTTGGCAACTGCTTTAGAAATGTCAGATTGTTTAAGGACCTATCACATTGCAGTCAAAAAGAAAAAGGGTTTGCCTTTCAAATTATTTGGGACTTTTTCTTTTGGAAAACAAACAATAAAAAAACACAACAACACTACCAATCATTTTCTAAGACACTAATTCAGGCTGGTTACCTGTATGTCCTTCTCTTCCTGTTCTCATCCTCTACCTCTAACCCCTTTCTTACATCTCAATTGGTATTCCTTTTGTACATTAAAATGCAATGTTAACATTACCAAAAGCACCATTTATTTGACAAATGAGCCAGTCCTGAGTGTACAGCAACCCAAGTGCAGCAACCCTCTCTCTGGTGAGGATTAAAGAAAAATAACACTTTGTGTTGTTATTGTATGCGTGTGTGTGCGTGTGCATGTGTGTTTATGAAAGTGTGTGTATGAAAGTGTGTGTGTGTATGTGTGTGTGAGTGTGTTTATGAGAGTGTGCCAAGCCACACAGGTTTGCAAGTTGCAATTTCAAAATGATTGTTTCAAAGACATTCACTTTGCTATCATGACATTGATGGGTGAAGGGTGGAAATGTAATATTAACGATGTACAATCTTTTTGTGTGTATAAACATGCACTGTGAAAAGGTAGAGAGAGCACCGCACTGTCAGTCCTCTGTCTGTATTGCACTGTGTTCTCGTTTTGCGTTATATAAAAAAGAAAAGGAAAAAAGTCCTGTATTCTGATTGTCACTTGGGTTCTGTTCAGAGAAATAAATAAATATGAATTTCAAACCTGCAATGGAAACATTTTTTGACTAAATCTTTTGGTTGTTTTACTAAGGATGTTACGTTAGACTATACCATTCATCCCTGACTCTGAAGCCTCTTCATGGTCAGGAGGACTACTAATGAGCAAATTAATGCACCAACAACGACTGGTGCAATGACACCAAAATTACTGAAGGTCTTTGCACCCCCAACTTGGAATTTCTGAGTGTTATGTGCAGACCATTCCATTTAGGGAATATAGTATTATTTACATCGCCACCTTGGGCTAACACAAAGCTAGCATTGGAGCCACTGCACATGGCTATTTGTAAACAATAGGACTCTCACCCTGGGGGTCATTTCTATTACTGCTGGTGACTTTAATCGGCGAACCTCAGGTCAGTTCTTCTAAATGTCCATTAAAATGTAAATTGCCCAACCAGGGAAAGAGCTCTTTGCACCATGTGTACGCTAATGTTGATAACGTGTACAGAACTGTGCAGCGCCCTTGTCTTAGGCTGTTTGACTACATCTCTTTGTTAATATTACCAGCTTACAAACCACTAAATAGCAGGTGGAAGCCAGCCAGTAGGGAGATCAGAATATTGGGTGAATCTGCATAATCACAACTAACAAACAGCTTTTTGAATACCGCATGGAATCCATTTGCTCCAGAAAGCTTTGAGTTGGACCACTACAAAGCTTCAGTAAGGTCTTACATTGGTTTCTGCATTGAGACTTTTAGACACACAAAGATGATCTGCGTGTTCCCTTCCTAGAAACCTTAGTTTAATAACAAGGTGAGAAACCTGCTGAGGAGCAGAAAATATTGCCTATAAGGCCAGATACAGTGCTACAGCCAAGCAAGAACCAACTTTAAAGCTGGAGTAGAAAATCATTTTATAAATGTATTTTTTACATATTTGTTAAAACTGTCACCATGTCCTAACAGTAAAATATGAGACCGCTAATTTGTGAAAAAATCATTTCCTCTGGCTTCTCCCAGTGATCCCACTGCTATTTCCACAAATACACCGCTTCCAGACAGAAACAACCAGAGGAATGTCTGGCTTTGATGGGTTAGTAGCAGTGTCAGTTGCTCTTGTGTATGCACTGCCCACACCCCCTGGTGCACTGCACCAGTTTGCCTACAGAGTCAATAGGTTAAGAGATGAGGCCATCAGCAGGCTGCCCTGGAGAATCTCAAGAAATGAAACCCTCATGTCAGGCAGCTTTTCCTGGACCTCAGCTTAGTCTTCTCTTAAATAAAATAATAAGGCAATAAAATAAAATGTTTCAAAAAGAAAATGGAACACTGACATTTTATTTTCTGGATGCCATTTTCTTGTTTTAGATTTCATAAGCCTAAATTCCTGAACAATACAGCAAGAAATTAACTCTGTCTTTATCTAGAAATGTATATAACTCTGTCATACAGTGTTAACTATCTGCCATAATAGTAAAGTGGTATCTGGCAAAAAATACCTGCATTTACACACAATGAGCACAGTGGAGTAAAACACTTTTGAAACGCAACAATAACAAAAGATTAGAAAAATTATTGTGACCTTAGTAACATTGTTCGATAATAGGCACATGTGATTGTTCAATAATAGGCACATGTGAACACTTTAAACATACTTTCTAAGTACAAAAATCAGCTTTCTTTGTTGGACATTGCAGAGACAAGTTACTACAGCAGCGATCCACATAGCTTTGAGGATTACTAACAATACCTTGCTTCCTACAAACCGTGACAACCTTTTTGCATGTTTTAATGTTTAAAAAGAAAACTGTAATATTAAGTCTGTGGGTTATGTTATCTGTGTACATCCTAACCCGGTATCTGTCTTAAAGGAAATTTCACAACATTAACACATAGTGACAATAAAGATTCTTGATTGATTCTTGATTCCTAAGGGTGAATGCAGTTTAAGATTTGAACAGCATATGGTGCATTTTAGTAAGATTTAACCTGAACCATTTTAACTACGTCACACAGGAAGAGCTGTTAGGTGGATAGCAGAGCTCATTCTACCACATACAAATACAGTATGCCCCCACACATGCATACATACCCTCCACTACTAAGTTCAATATACATGATGGGGATATGGGAAATTCATTTATACTCATTGTTCATTACTCACATTTTTTTCTTATTACGAATATCTCTGCCATATTGATTTATTTATTATTTATCCGTGCACAGCTGCACGTTTACCCTCATCTGTTGCTGTTCACAACCTTCTGTGCAATTCACTTTCTCACCTGCAACTTCTTCATAACTGTCCATACCACATAGATGTAGAATGAGTCTTAAACTGCTTTATCGCTTTTTTTATATAATTGTGTAATCTATTACTTATTTTTTACTTACTTTGTTATTTTGTTTTGTTCATTTTGTTTCTCATTATGGGAACCAATGCAGTTTGTTATAATGCTGCCAATGGTGTGCAATGACAAATACACATATCTTGTCTTATTCTCATTCAAAGAAATACCCCCAAGTGTATTTGCGACGGTCACTTTCTAAACATATAATGGCATGGAAATATACCCAGTACCCAGTCTAGTCTTTCTTTTTTTAACCCAGTAGCTTGGTCAAGAAATGTTTTGCGCTTAGTAATGCTCTTTATTTCTGTTTCCTGAATTCAAATGCTCTTTTTTATTATTTTAGCCAAAGCACATGTGGTCATCATGTTGGAATTTAACCTTTTATTCTTGAACTTTTTATAAAAGCTACTGTTGATATTAAAAAAATTAAAAAAGCAAACAAAAAAGATATGAAAATCCTTTATCCCAGAAACAATCTTATTTAATATAGAATGTAAAGCAACAAAACATTCTATTCTGATTTACTGTATCTTTAGTGAAACAAGTTGGACTACAGTGCCTTGCACCTGCTTGGCTTTTTATCCATTTTGTAACATTCTAACCTGTAATTTAATTTTTTTTAAATCTTATTTTATGTGATGGACCTGCACAAAACACAAAAATATGTATAAGAAAAAGAATGAAAAAATAAAATCTGAATATTGGCATGTGCTTATGTATCCACATGCTTTTCAATGAAGCCCCTAAAAGTTCTGGTGTCACCAATTACCTTCAAATATCACAAGATTAGTGAAATAAAGTCCAGTTGTGGGCAAAATAGTTACATGCTCAGTTAGTTTAAACACACCTTTTCTGAAAGGTCCCAGAGGGTCCAGCACCACTAAGCAAGAGGTATTACACCATGTAGACCAAGGAGCTCTCCAAACAAGTCAGGGACAAAGATTTAAGAAGTACAAGTCAGGGTGGCATTATAAAAATACTGAAATCTTCCTCAGAGCCAGAATCCATTATCTTGAAATGAAAAGCACATGATATCACAACAATCCTGCCAAAAATAAATAATACAGGGATATTCTTTAACAAAAATTGTGTCAGTCTCCCTCAACGTTTTAATACCTTATTATTCGGACTATAAGTCGCTCCAGAATACAAGTAGCATCAGTCAAAAAATGCATGACAAACAGGAAAAGAAAACATATATAAGTCAGACAGGACTATAAGTGTCATTTATTTCGAAATTTATTTGACACAATCCAACACAAAGAACTGACATTTAATCTGGTAGGGCAATTTATTCAATTATAAAACTGCATCCACTACTGGCTGAATAACATGGAACATACCTGAGAGGTTGAATGGGGTAAATTACCATAACAAGCTAGCAACTCCAACCGGGAAAATTCTTGCCAGCACATTTAAGCATACGGCTAAAAGTTGTCAAAATTACGCTGAAATTAGAGCGTGATGGTGCTATGTGCTAAGCTAACACGATGACAAGGATGTTTAGAGAAACATAAAGCTTATGTGTATCAGTGAAGTTGTAAACTGCCTGGGCAACAGACCTATAAGCTAGCGCTAGCTATTATTAGCATCACAGTCTCTGTCACGGTCTGGGCCCTTCAACCTGCACCACGCAACGCTCCGTTGTGTGAATGCCTACTGAAATAGCAAAAAAACATACATATACTTATCCCCGTCGGCTTGCAGCTGGAATTGATGTAAAACGTGGCTCCACAATGTACTAACTTTAGGGGGTGAACAGTTATGCATGCAGAGTTTTCTGTTAGTTTGCCCTATTTGTTGCTTGCTTTACAATAAAAAAAATAACATATTAAAAGTTTTATACATGTTCTGTACCTGAATTAAAAATTCAAAACATTCTTTGTAATTCCTGGTTGTGAGGCAAAAGAATGTAAAATGTCAAGAGGACTGAATACTTTTGCAAGACACTGTAAATGTAGATATATTTAAAGACATGCAGGAAGCGCTCTGTGGCTGTTAGCCGATGGTCTTAATTAGAGATGGGCTTTAAAAGGAAATATTAGCTTAGGGCCCTATGCAACTATGGGCTGATTTTCATTTTAATGATCTACAATATCACAAATATATTTAAAATGATCACATTTATACCTTAAAAGTGTAGCGAAATCCTTAATCCCGAAGGCAAACATTACACCGGCTGGTCTTGAGTCGCTGCTGCTCAGTTATTTTGATGGTACCAGGCCTAACAGGGAGAAACTCCTCCGTCTCTTTTACAGTAGTCAGCCAAAAACTGTAGAGGTTGGAAAAGTAGTGACAGGAACCCTGCGCGCCTTGACACTCAATCAAGGGATGAGTTCGAAAATCCTTAAGGCAGCTACCAGAAGAAGCCAGTGATTGTCCGCCACCCTCGTCACCTGCCCCTGTGTGCTAAAAAGCAGTGGTATTATATGAGAAGAGTTGACTTTATGAAGCATCTATTATCACATTCCAACTTTTCGTGTAACTCACCAGAAGGAAAGAGTATCCTGTCCATAAACTCCTCCAACCAGATGGGCAGGGAGGGACAGCATGAGTTTGACTGTGAAAAGGCGTTGCAGGTGAATGTGTCTCACACACAACACAACGGCTAATGTGGAGGCTGATCTCCTGGCCAAAGAGTGGCATCATGGGAATGGGAGCAGTGGTAGAGAGCCAGTAGGACTTGTCATTGCGACTTGAGTAGTAGCAGGCATCTTTGTCACAGTAGGAGAATGGCATAGTGGAGAAAACAGGTAGACAAGAGCCAGGTTGGCCTACAGGGAAGAAATATATAAGGAGACAAGGAAATTATTCTAAAAAAAAACCCTGCATGAACCAATTTCATAATTTCTAGAGGACAACCGAATAGTGTGCAAACTTGCCCAGATCTTGTGTGTGAGCCTTCTCTTGTCCTTCCAGGTAGATGAGGCTATATCCCACCCAAAGCAGGTTGCTACCTGCAGGACACTGTGGTACCTGAACTGACTGGCTGTGGATGACCAAAAGGAAGCCGGATCTCAGTGGCCCTCTATGGCCTGGCTCACCTGCATCACCAGGAGGACCAGGGGCACCTAAAAAGTTGAATGAAGAGCAAAATAGTTATATGAAGAGATACAAAGTAAATGCAGGCAATGTGTCTTAAGACACTAGTCCGTCATGTGCAGTTAGTTTCAGCCCTACTTTCACAGGTTTTAATGGGTAAATTTGGAGTGGGCACATTATATCATCCTGTTCACCTTGAGGCCCAGTGAATCCTGGCTCACCAACATCACCTGGGTCTCCACGGGGACCATCTAACCCAGGAGGACCTGGTTTGCCAGGAAAGCCCAGAGACCCTTTAGGACCCTTTGGTCCTGGAACATAAATAACAATAAATAATTAAATTAAAGGTGACAACACATAAAACGTATATACAATATAAATTTGCAGGATTTATTTATTTTTACTTTATCACCTGTTTGTCCAAAAGGACCAGGTGGACCCACATCCCCTTGTGTTCCTACACTTCCCTGAAGCCCTTTTGGTCCTGTTGCTCCTGGTGGAGCGAAGCCTAAAGTGATTAAATCACCAGGTTCACCTTTGACACCTATGAAAAAACAACCAAAGAATGACTTCAGTGAAATACTTCATTCAGTACTTTAATGATCACACTTTATTAATGCAAGTATTTATATGTGTCATACACCCAGTAACACTTAAAATGTTTTCCAAGCTTAGACACACCCCTGGTCTTCTCATATGATGTAACAAGATGTGTTTTCCACTGTTTTCCAGTGTGTGTTATTTTATGGGTGTCTTAAACTGACTAAGTGAATACATAAATCACAGGGAGAGCTGTTGCATTAAGAACTTCACACAGCCTATAAATAATAATAATTAGTTTTAACTTTTAGCAAAAGATTACAGAAATTAAACAAACCATAATATTAAAAAAAACAATTCTGCCACAGTGCCACCCACCTGGATCTCCAACAGGGCCAGGCTCACCCTTGCAACCCCGGGGCCCATGGATTCCTCCCTGACCTTTGGGTCCCTGAGGGCCCCTTGCACCTTCATGACCTTTCTCACCTGTTAAAGGGTATTAAAACCTTTGGTTCAAGTCAATATCACTCTGGAACCCTGTCTGCGTCCATTTGAACGTACCCTTTGGTCCTCGAATGCCCAGGTGGCCAAATGGCCCAGGAGAGCCTGGGAGGCCCTTGTGTCCCCTATAACCTTGTACCCCAGGATGGCCAACTGGTCCTGGGTCTCCTTTATATGAAACACTGCAGTCCTGTGGTCCAGGTCGTCCAGGAGGACCTGAAAAAACAAATTCAGACCCCAGATGTGAGCTCACAATTCATTATTTTCTAAAGTCGGTAAAGTCCACAACTAAAAAATAATGCAAGCAAAACATACTAACCTGGGGGTCCTGTAGGTCCTGTAGGTCCTTCATAGCCTTTATCTCCATGAGGCCCATGCAAGGGGGTTTGGCAAGTTTTGCCAGGGCTGCCAGGTGTTCCTGGTATCCCTGCAGGGCCTGCAGGAAAAAATAAACAATGACATTCAGTAATGGTAGGTATGACATCAACTGCATCATAATTGTACAAAGGTAAACTGCAATCTGAGAAGCCAGGTCACTTCAGAAATCACAATTTTAACAAACAATAAGATTATAAACTAGTAACTTGTTCTTTCTTTAAAGGATTTATAAATGCAGACTTGTAAAGCATCGAGGAACCAGTAAAAGGACTCAGAGGTCTAAATGCAGATTCCATACCTGTGTTCCCAGGAGGCCCTCTTTGGCCTTTAAGCCCTGCAATCGTTTTTCCTGCACACCCTGAGATGCCCTGGGCACCTTTAGCTCCAGGTAAACCAATTTTTCCAGGCGGGCCAGGAGTGTCTATGCCTAGGTTTTAATAAGACAGTCATTACATGATATTTATCATTTACATTTACAAACATGGTACTTTACTTTTGAGATTTGATATCATAAATCACACATGTTAATGTATGTCAGCCTCTCTATTGAAGTGTATTTTTAAGTAATCTTTACCAATAATATGCCTCATTCTTCTTACCGCTTGCTCCCTTCAGCCCTTTTGAACCTTTTAACCCATCCAATCCATCCAAACCTGTTGTCCCAGGAGACCCTAATATAACATAACAAGAGAAGTTAAAAACATGCTTTTTTTTTTTTTTTACAACATTTACTCTCAATATTCAACTGAGTGCTGATCTGAATTTTATTGAGAAGTCTTATAGAGGAAAAACAAAGAACACCTCACTGCTTAAATGTGGCCACCTAAAAAGTTGTATTTCAGGTGCGTTGTCAACCATTTTCAAAGAAAACAGGGGATAGCTACAACAAGTCATCATAAATCATAATGTCTTCATTCATTGTTTGTGTGTTCATTTAGAGATGGTTTCTAAACATAATTGCACCTGCAGAACCATGTGGGCCGGGTAGGCCTGGTGGTCCCACACCTCCTTCATCACCTGGAGGACCCCAAATGCCTGGACGCCCAAAGGGACCTTGGGACCCAGGAGAGCCTGAGGATGCACATATGTTGAAGAGGTGAAACCAACATGCTTAAAAACAATCAGAAGCTGTTTGGACTGCTTTTGATTAAAGATAATCTTCTTGCAAATAAAAATGCTTAAGGTGAAGATTAAAAATAAAATTTCCCCTTATGAATTGTGCTGTATATGGGCTGTAGACCAACACAAGTGGAATAATTTTACTTTGTACATTACAAAGCTTAATAAACTCTGGCTTTAAGAATGTTTTATTCCATGTAAGGGAACTGAGAGATCTAAAGTCACCATGCAAATTTTAAGAATGTATTTTTTTTTTTAGCATTAACATAAGTCAGTGTTTTTTTTATCATTATGACGAACAATTAGTCGGGGATGAAACAAAACACGTTTCCTAACAGAAATAACATATAATTTCACCAGGAACCTCAGATAAAAGTAGAAAGTCTTCACAGCAACAGCCTTTGTATCAACCATGGTGCCGCACCGACATGCTTGCTGGCTGTGTCAAATAAATTCTTAATCCCCATTTGTCAGTGACAGTCACCTGGTCCTCCTTGTCTTCCAGTTTCCCCAGTAATCCCTGGATTTCCAGGTTGTCCTGACCTTCCCCTGGGTCCTGGGTCACCTGGATCACCTGCACTTCCTCTAGGTGCTAAAGAAAATAAATGTGGTTAAAATTGCAATTTGCAAAGTGAATTTGTATAACTATAGAGGCTCTACTTTTTTATACATAGTCTTACCACTGGGCCCAACCTCCCCTGGTAATCCTTTGAGCCCCTGTGGACCAGGTATCCCATAGGACTGTCCTTTGTCACCTAAAACAGGTTTATTAAAAGTATGTAGAAAATATTGAGGAACTGATAGGGTGGCATCTTGGATAACAAGGTGATGTCTTGTGAACTTACAGGATCATTATTGTATTCAAATCAGTTTAACAGATTAGATTTTGTAGTTTTGAAATAAATATTTCATAATCTGAATTCCTCAACTTGCATTGATATATTGTCCACATCATTTTTAATTTTTTTTTTTTTTTTTTTTTTGCTCCCACCCCTGGAATATTGCAGATAGTACATACTTCCTTTCAATCAGGTTATTTTCCACAGACCCTGAAAAATGAAGACGCCATCTAGATGTATCTATAATGGGAAATTACAGGCATATATCCAATATAAAATTTTTTGCAAATATTAATATTGAAATTGTCCTTTATAAGCAAATTTACCACTTCATGACAGATTATTATATCCTCTGTGCTTTCTAGTAAGACTTTAGACCAAATCAAGGCACTGAGACTGCATTTGTAAAAGCATTCAGTGATATATATCGATAGAGTAATGGGGCTAGAAGTTCTTTTTTAGTACAATTTGATATCTGTTGCTTTGGACAGTTTATCAAATTATACTGAATGATGTCTGGGGAAAAAAAATTGTGTGGTACTAAATCGATCCAGGTCTTACTTGGCAGATAGGTAGTACTTTGTGTCACTTGGTTATTATAAATCTGGGTGATTGGGATTCCTTAAATTTCCATTCTCGGTCTACTTTTACTTAGTATCCAAGTGATCCCCCTGGATTGTATTGTTTGCTACTAGATTCATCATTATACTGTAGCCATGCAGATGACACACTACTGTATAATGTTATGTAACATGATCACAGCTCACTGCATTCACAGCGTCAGGGTGTTCATAATCTCAATGAGTGGATGGGTCAGAATTCCCTTTAGCTTAATTCAGGAAAGACAGAAATTGTTGTTTTTGTTCCCATAAATGCAAAAATATAGATTGAGCACTCAGATGGACTCAATGGGACCAAAGACCATAGAATATGCAGGAAACTTTGGAGTAGCAACATTTTTACTACAACATAGTCTTGTTGAATCAGGTTACTATTGCCTTTAAAAAAAGGTGCAAGAATAAAGGGATTCTCGTCAAAAAGGTTTACTGAAAATTAAGTGGGTCAGAAAATGGATGGATGGATGGATGGATGTGTATCGATTTTTATTTTGAGTTGCTGAGATTATTTTAACAGTGTCTTTACCTGTCTCTGAAAACAATAAATAAGGCAGCTGCAGCTCATCAAGTTTATATATCACCTTGCTTTATGTTTTGCTTAGAACATTTTTCATTAATGTAGATTTTCTTTCATATGAACTGGGCAGAAAAGGTACTAGGAACAGGTTTAAAATATCTGTTAAGCAGATATTTAAAGACCAGTTTATTTGGGAAAGGATATCAACGTCTTCCTTTTGATGATTTTTATTTTGTGTCTGATAACAGATTCAACAATATTTGCTGTAGAATGATCATGAACATTTTGAGTTAGGAAATTTAGAAATTCATAGGATTACTGGAAGGTACGAGAGGTTGGCTAGGAGAGACTGCAGTTTTCTTTTTGAATGTGTAAATAACGAGATGCTACAACACAGTTATGGATTCAGCTATATTGTTGCCACAACACCTTATGTCTTACCTTTTGCACCTGGAAATCCTGGGAGGCCAGGGATACCGATTTGTCCTGGTGTCCCTGTATCTCCCTAGCACAACAGAAATACACATTAAGGATTTATTGTAATCTACAACACACCTTAAAGGGGCCATGACAACACATTTCATTTTTCTGAGGTTTCAGGAGTATAATATGGTGCAATGATGAGGCCGTGTTAATGTCAAAACTGAATACCAACCGACCTGCCCAGGGGCAATCAGTTTTATTGCTTTGCTCAAAAACGGTCAGATCAGAAATTGGGTTGTCTTTCTATGTAGGTTGTCTTTCTATGTAGGTTGTCTTTCTGCAAATTCATATTCCCCAATCAGAGCACACCTTTAAGCAAACAGCCTACCCACTCCCCTCCCCTCCTCCCGGCTGATTCACGGGCTGATTTGAAAGGAGGAAGGCGAAGCAGCAAGCAGAGGGCAGCCCCAGATCACCCTCCCTGTATGAGCTTCAACAGTTTAGCAGCAGATTTATAGATTTATTAAAGGGGGCTCTATTGCATATGGATACACTCAACATACAGTATATTTGAAGATGAGAACACAAATGGCAGTTACATAACTATTTAGATAGCGTTGTGTACCTGATCTCCAGTGTTCCCCGAATATCCCCTTGGACCTGGGAAACCTTTAATCCCACGACGTCCAGAGGGACCTGATAAGCCGTCTCTACCTGGAACCCCAGCAAACCCTTTTAATCCTTTCAATCCTGGCCTCCCATCAGGCCCCATATCACCCTGCGTGCCATTTTTGCCTTTGGGTCCTAGAGGTGAGGCAACAGATTACAAGATATGCAATGTGGCATAGTTTTTAGTCTCATGAAAGAAATCATTGAAGTTAAAGCTTAATTACCTGCAACTCCTGGGTGACCTGGAAGCCCCTTATTTCCCCTAAATCCAGACTGGCCTTTTGTCACATTGACTTTGTGACATACTCCCGGTAATCCCATGGGGCCAGTTGAACCTGGGGCGATGAAAGAATTTATATGTCATTACCTTTTCTCATATAGGATACAAAAAGAGCAACACTACAACAAAAGCTTAAAAAATTTAATAATCTAATAAATATGTGTTTGTCTCAATAAATATTTACTACTGCAGAGTTTTTATTCTTCTGTGAGTGTTTGTCAGATCAAAACTGGCTGTTTTGGGGGGAAAAACCACAACAATGTTTCAAATATTATTTGCAGTCCAAAGTGGTTAATCAGCAAAACAAGACATAAATAAATTTAATGAAGGCAGCACAAGCAGTTTATGGTAAAACCTCTAACCCACAAATCACATTATTGGAAGAAGTAATTAACAGTAGAAAAGCATCTCAACTCCCAGCTGATCCATTTGAACTTAAAGAATCGGTTGTGGGATAAGACATTGATTTTTTTTAAACTGAAGTGGTAAAGCTGGTCCTAAAGTCAAAGTTCAATGGGTCAGATGGTATGTCACTAGATCCTTAAAGAAATAATTCCAGGTTTATGCCATCTCACTTTCCCTCATGAGAAAATAAACTGGTACAAGTTGGGTTTTTTTTGCAGGAATATTAGAACTAAAGCTATCCAAAACAGGATTTCTTTGTTCACACAAATTCACACTGTACCATATTTTATCTTAATGCAAAGTGTGTGATTCTCTGGCGATTTGGTTAAAAACCGGTCTCTCTTCAACAAATGAAAGTGCCATGAGTATTAGAAACAGTTAATGTCTCAGTAAGTGAGCAAATTTAATGTAATCAGCAGGGGTTCAAAAAGCTCTTACTCCACTTTGAGACATTTTATTTTGTGTACCTTTTCAATAAAGGCACTTTACTTTTACTTTATTGGATTGTTTTAATACTCCTACTTCTATTTAAATGTACCTACACTTTAGTCAAGAAGAGTTTTAACAACATTATAAATAACTCTTTGAAAAGATGAAAAACCATAAGGAGCGAATGTAGTAATTTCTTTCTCTTTGTTTACCTTTTTTACCAGGCAGTCCTGGATCTCCTGCAATTCCAAATTGACCAGTGGAACCTCTTTCCCCCTTTTCACCTCTTGGTCCTGGAGGCCCAGGATTTCCAAGCCCACCTCTAGACCCAGACTTCCCAGGGTGGCCCTTTTCACCTAAATAAATAAGCAAAAAAAGAATAATAATTCTAACAAGAAGTATTTAAAAGTGGGCCAATGTTGTTTATTGCTTAGATTAACAACACACTGAATTAATTTACAGCAGGAAAAGGTTTGTACAAAGATAGGGTTGTATCATTGTTTGAGAACTACATGCAAATTGAACTATGCTGATTTACCTTTCTGTCCCTTTAAACCATCAGTACCATTGTCTCCTGGAAGACCAACAAGGCCTCTTGGCCCAGGAAGACCCAGGCCACCAGGCATACCAGGATTACCTTTTAAACCCTTCTGACCATGACCAGGTAGACCAATGTCTCCCCTAACACCTTTCTCACCAGTGTAGCCTTTAAAACATCACAAAATATACAATTTAGGAAATATATTTATTTCTTAGTGGCATTAATTGTAACTGTGATGTGCTTACCTGGCACTCCTTGTTGACCAGGGTGCCCTGAAGGTCCATGAGGTCCTGGTGGTCCAAGCAAATCACAAACAGTACAGGGTGGACCTGGGGGACCAGTAGCTCCAATGTCACCATTATCCCCAGGATCTCCTTTGTGGCCTTGGGATCCTAGTTGGCCTTGTAATCCTGAAATCCCACGGTACAATTGGTCATGAGTTCCATTTCACACAAACAACTTTAAATTTCCTCCAAGTTAATAATTCCTTTCCCCCCCCCCTGTATTTTAACAGAAAAAAAAGCCTATATAAATGTAAGCATGTCTATTTTCTCATGTACGTCATCAAAAATTACCTGGTGATCCTGGATGTCCAGGGGTTCCAGGAATTCCAGGTGACCCAACAGCCCCTCGTGGTCCAGGTGCCCCAGTAGCACCTGGCTGGGATGAAAACATGCCTCCTGGGTCCCCCTTTGTGCCACGGGGTCCTGGTAACCCAGGGAGACCTTGAGGGCCATTCAGGCTATTCCCATTGGGACCTCGGTCACCCGGTTCTCCAATTGTACCATGAGATCCTTGGTGGGTGAAAAGGAGAGAGCCGGGTACTAGGTACTATTTAGTTGCAATTGTTGCTAATACATAATTTTTGATTAGGACATGCCATAGCAATCAATGGACAGCAGCGCAATTCATTGAGGGACCTATTATTCTACATTTATAAACTGGACACCTTACTTATTCTCATTCCATCTACATTTATGTGTCCCAAACCGTTGTGTTCACCTATACAATATATATCAATATGTGTGGCTCAGACCTGAGATGAGTGCTATTACTTTTATTGGCTTTTCTAGTTATCATAGTAACATACTTGAAAAAAACTCCTAATATTCGTGCTTGTTCCTGCAGATTTTCCCTGATTTTCACCAGCTATTCTTGTTTTGAATCAACCTTTTAAAGCGCATGTCTGGCTAGAATTATGGGTCTGTAGCATCAGTTTTCTGACACTGATAAAACACTGATTTTAGCATAGGAAAAAGGTTCCATCTTACTAACTAAAACCAATGCTTAAGAGTTAACCGTGCTGAACTTTCAAAATAAGACCTAAACATACTCTTGGAAATGAAAGCCTTTATGTTTAAGACAGCAGACTATTGCAGCACTGGGAACAATTGCTGGAAATGGGACTACTTTGGCCTTACTGAAATTTTCAAACAAAAAAGAAGTCTGAGTTTTCATTGTTACTAAGTTGTTAGCTGATCCAATAGTACGCAATGATTATAGCATAAAGAGAATGTTCCATATTAATAATTAACCTAAACCAATATTGAGAGGAGAACGATGCAGGACTTTCAAAATAAAATCCAATCCTCCTTAATAAAATAAAAGCCTTCTTGTTCAACAAAACAATTTATTGCTGAATCAGGACATGCCGCACTCCCAGACCCCAACCAGTCAAGGACATGAGGCTACTTGATCCTTTCGAAATAAAGCTTACTTATATTTTCTAAACAAAAGCTTTGATATTCCATTATCTATACCCGCTAATCTGTGCAGGAACTGGTGCCTATCTCCAGCAGTCATTGGACAAGAGGCGGGGCACACTCTGGGCAGGTTACACAGGACAAACAGCCATACATGCACACAGTCATAGAGTGTGTGCGTGTACAGTTAGAGAGACCAATTAAACTAACAATCATCATGTTTTTGGACTGTGGGAGGAAGCCGACGTACCCAGAGAGCTAAATAGAATGTACATTATTAGAAATGCAATACCTGGTGGTCCAGTAACAGTTCTTGCATCATCTCCCTTCGTGCCTTTAGGTCCTTGTTGTCCTAGAACTCCTGGAAAGCCATCTCTTCCCGGTTGACCTGGAGTACCTAAACAGGACAAAAAAGTAATAAACACTAACACAGTTTTATCAACGAAGATGTCTCTTTTAGTAATGCCTGGAAAAAAGTGACAAAGTCTTTACAAAAGTCAAGTCACCTCTGGTCTTAAATGGCAAATTACCTGGTAAACCTGGCTCACCCTTAGACCCCAGTGGGCCAATGTAACCTTTAGGAACACATAGCTCTGCTTCACCTGATAAAAAAAGCCCAGTTTTTATTTAAAACCCACAACTGAGGTAGAGATGGGAGCACCGTATTAGCATAATAAAATAGCTGACCTGGAGAACCTGGCCGTCCGGGGACTCCAGGAACCCCTGGAAGTCCCTGGTTTCCTTGAACTCCAGGTGCCCCCTTTAGGCCAGAAAACCCTGGGCCTGGGGGACCAATAGGACCAGGGAATCCTTTGGGTCCAGGAGACCCCTGATAACCTTTGGGACCGGGAAGTCCTGGGCAGCCACAATCCTGCTAAAATACACATTTGCACCAAGAGATGCAACCTACAGCAGCCTGAAAAATATTTTTGCTCTTTCATTTTAAAGACTTAAAATTACATTAGCTTGAATTTTTTGAAATACTAGTTGTACTATTTACACTAAGTGCAGAAACAAATTTGCTGAGTGTCATACAAAAGTATAGTGAAGCCCCATAAAATCAGTACTCATACTAGCCATAATTTATACCACACGTAAAAGTTTTAAGCATATGCATACTTACTAATGAACCAGGTTCTCCCACAGGACCAGGAAGGCCATCTTGTCCAGGCCCACCTGTTCTTCCTGGAGGACCAGCATATCCCGGTTCTCCTTTGTCCCCCTTAGGACCTTCCAAAGACCAAAATGACATGCAGCACGTGAATCAATCCAGGCATGTAACATTATTCATCCTGTGCCTCAGTGCGGTAGAAGAGTTGCACAGCACAGGGGAAGAAAGACTTAGCACAGGTGGCGAGGACAGCACAGGGAATTGTGGGACGCTGTCTACCAGATCTGGACTCGGTTTATGCTGCACGAACACAGGAAAGGGCCAGAAGCTTTGCCACAGATTCCAACCTCCCAGGCAATGTTTGTCACACTTCCATCAGCAAAATGATACAGCCACATTAAGTCCAAAACAAATAGACTTAAAAGCAATTAATTTTCTAAAGTTGCGAAAATAGTCATTAATCAATAATCAGACACTCACATCCCATCTTATCTTCACACTCACACATACCCCTCCTCATACACACAGTAACAAGATCACACACACACACACACACACACACACACACACACACACACACACACACACACACACACACACTGTGACACACACATATAAACTTCCCCGATGACAATCAAATAGACCACCATACTCTTTCATAGAGCATTCAGCACAAGCTGCACTTTATGTAAATACTACATGCTACTCTTCCATGTACATTTTTTTCTTTCCAAGGATGTTTATATCTTTATATTACAATTTGTTTTTCTCCTGAGAATATTATACTTTTAAGGGCCTCTTCTGGCAATACCTATTTTTCTTTCTTTATGTCTTTGTGACATTTGTTTGAGTTTCATATGTAGCTATATTATGAGCCAGATGTTTCAATAAACTCTTGTTGTGTTCTCATAATGACAATAAAGATTCTTGGCTAATTATGCGCTGACAATTACAGCCTAAGATGTATCTAGTTCCTTTTTTAATTAACATACAGCTGTATGCAGTGTTTGCCTTCCTCTATCTACCGAATATAAAAAAATTAGACAAAACAAAATCCCTGAAAAGCCACATCTTCAGTGTAATACGTGTTTTTAAACAGAACGTTCATCTATTAAGATAAGTGAATATCAAAAACATGCTTACCTTTAATATCTCCCATAACTGAGTCACCTTTTTCACCCTTTCTTCCTTTTTGACCATGGCTACCTTGCGGGCCCTGCAAAAAAAAAAACAATGTTAAAGATTAAATACCTCTTCTGTGATTACATAATACAAAACAATTTTTGTTATAATATTTTGGTTACATTTACTTCAAGTAAATTCCTTACATCTAGCCCCCTTGAGCCTTTATTTCCTCTCAATCCTGGGTCCCCCTGAGGTCCTGGAAGTCCTGGAAGTCCTGGAAGTCCTGGAAGTCCTGGATGACCAGGTGAACCAGGTGTTGCCACAATCCTCCAGTCCTGGGTACATTGACATTTTCCTGGACAACCTTAAGGATTGAAACGACAGACCACTGTGTGACTATTTCTCATCTAAGGCTTTTAAAGTTTCCTTGGTGCCTGCCTCTTTTTTGCTGTTTTTTTATTTCTTAAACGTGTTTCCTTAGTCCACTTAATGTTGCCCTTATTAGGGAAGCAGATGGTGCCTCGTGTCTTGTCTGGCTCCATGCTGTTTGGTTTTTGTTGATTTATTTTTGCTCTTCGCAGTGGTGAACACATTAATGTCATAGTTTATGTTAAGTAAAACACAGATAAATTATCATAACAGTGCCAAATTATTTTTATTTAGGCTTGATGCACCTGGGTCTTGCCATTCAACTACAAGTAGAGTTAGAAAAATTGGAATGTCACAAATACATACACCATTTCTTGTTATTTATTTCAGCACATGAAACTCAGATATTATATAGATTGATTACATGTACATTTAAATATTTCAAGTCTTTGTTTCCTATAATTTTGATTATTGTTGTCTAAAATCAGTATTATATTGTGACAAAATTACAGTATATTCATGGAAAATTGAGTGGAAGGAAAACGTAGGAAAAGGTGCACAAGCAACTGGGAAAACCTCAGTCTCAAGAGGATTGTCACCAAAACCCATTCAAGAATTTAGAGGAGCTTCACACAAGGTGGAATGAGGCTGGAGTCGGCCCATCAAAAGCCACTATGCACCACTGAATCCTACACATGGATACATTCCTTGTGTCAAGCCACTCCTTAATCAGAAACAACATCACAAGTGCCGTACCTGAGCTAAGGAGAAAATGAATTGGACTGTTACTCAATTGTCTAATGTCCTTTATATAGATAAAAATAAAGTTTTCATTTAATTTGGAAATCTAGGTCCCAGAGTTTGCAGCAAGAGCAGAGAGGCTCAGAATCCATATTGCTTGAAGAGCAGTGTGAAGTTTCCTCCAGTCAGTGATGGTTTGGGGTGCCAAGTCATCTGCTGGTGTTGGTCCACTGTGTTCTACAGTCAACTCAGCCATTGATGGCAGGACATTTTAAAGCTCTTCATACTTCATGCATATGCTGATTTTATTTTCCAGCATTACTTTGCACCTGTCCACACTGCCCTAGGTACCAAAAGTTGGTTGACTGAGCATAGTGTTACTGTGTCTGATTGCCCGGCATACTGGCCTGACAGAAAGCCTGTGAAGAATGTAAAGAAAGTCTTGTCTAGAAGAAGATGAGAGACACCAGAGCCAACAATGCACATAACCTGAATGCTGCTATCAATGCCGTCCGATGAATCTTTATAATGTCTGAGTTTCATTTTCTGTAACGAGTGACACAAAATATTAAACTTTTTCATAATTTTCAAATTAGTGAGCCGTGCTTGTATATGGAAGGTAACAAAGTCGCACAGTCACTAACCCCATCAGAGACCTCTCTATTAGACATTAAACAACACAACTGCACCAAAATGTTGATCTTAATTTACGTTTAGCTGCCACTAGGTGGCAAACTCCAATCATGTTCGTGAATTCTGTTTCAAGTCATGCAGATATGTTGAAGATTGTCCAACCAGTGGGCTTTCTGAATTACTCGAGAATCCAGCAAGAATGAATTAAAAAGCCTTTATTGTACTTTATTAGATAGTGTGATAAAATAAAAACAGCATGAGGATTACTGGTGATATAAGAATAAGACAAAAAAGTCACTTTGCCACACTGTAAAATCAACCCGAGGAAAGCAGCTGGCCCAGATGGTGTCTCTGGAAGGATCCTTTCCTCCCCCACCACCTGCCCTTTCCACCTCAGACTGAAAGTTTAAAACAATTGACTTTTAAACTTCTTATGGCCACTAACTGACTATAATACTGATATGTATGTAGATATTTTATCATTTATCTATTGCAAATTATGTTAATTCCCCCCCCCCCCCCCCCCCCACCCCCTATACTTGTCAAATTGTCCTAGATAATTTACTGTTAACACATGCTTGGTTAAATTACCACTAAATTACCACCAAATTAAACTTTCCTGAATATCACCAGGGTCATCATTTTTAAAATCCTATAACTTGCTACCAATCAAACTTCTATTCTGGATGTTTTTTGTCAACATGCTCAGCACAAATGACAGAAAAATACATCTGATTTTGTATCAATACAGCAAAACAAATTACCTCTGACTCCTTTTAAGCCTTTGTTTCCAGACAATCCTTTGGATCCTTTCTCACCAGGTTCCCCAGGAGAGCCAGGCTCGCAGTAATAATCTGCGGGGTTATCGAGTCAGATATGTTGAGTAACATAAACTACGTCTGCAGCAGATTTCTTTTTCTTTTTTTGAGGATTTAATAACTTAGTACTTTAAATAATTACTTAGACATCCTGGTCAGGTCCCAGCACAAATGCCGCATCATCCCCACAAACAAAGCAGAAACAAAGTCATTCAAAATAATGATTTGCAGACAGTTAAAGAAACATGTTTTGCTCTGAAATTTGTTGATTTAGCATTGATTTGCATATAATGTCTTGTATACCTTGTGGACCAGGGTGGCCTTTGGCACCTTTTCCTCCTTGGAGTCCTTTTGCACCCTTTGATCCCAGAATTAAAATTATTTCATTTGGATCAAACATCCCAGGTTCCCCCTTTTGGCCCTTTTCACCATGGGCACCTGGATGACCAGGGGGACCATGTGCCTCTAAAGGGGGAAAGGAAAATCACGTGAGACTTCACATGATGAAAGACCAACCATTGCAGTTTGTAATCTATGTGAACACTAAATTTATAAAACTTAAGAACATTAACATATATGTTTCAAAACTTTTATTCTATGGACTAATATATCATCACTACTCTTGTTGCTCTTGCCCAGAAATTCTTGGATAAATGGATGTTAATTTATCACATTTTAACACATACAGTGTTTAAACTCTGACCTGGCAACCCTGGTGGGCCTGGAGGCCCAGGCATGCCCATAAACCCGGGCTCCCCATGGGGCCCAGGGGCACCTGGATGTCCCCGGTCTCCTTTAGCGCCTTAAACGTATAAACATAGAAGAAGAAACATATTGATTGTCTGATTATTAGAACGTAGGGTTCTGGACACGGGCTGAAATTTTAAAAGTTCCAGAAGATAAGGGGGAGCTAATCCATTTAAAGCTTTATAAGTTAATAAGAGAATCTTAAAATCTATTCAATAAAAAACAGGCTCATTCAAACAGGCTGGATCATTTGAAGTCGCTGCATCTGTGATTTATCCAGGCCTCTATATAATGAATTGCAATAGTCCAAACGAGATGTGATGTATAAACATAGAAGAAGAAACGTATTGATTGTCTGGTAATCCGCTGTAGGAAAACAGTATGTTTAAATAGAACCGAATACCTTCTACGTTGTTATGAGTTTGAAAATGCATGATGTTTTGTATTTATTTGATATAACAAAATTTCGTTATACTGTAAATGCTCCTGCTTTGTACACTGTGCAGATAAATTTGTTAGCTGCGGTAAGAAACTTCTGTTAGTGTTTGGCATCTTTGGGCTACTTGGGGTTAAATTGTTATTCTGGATGCCATTGATTCGGCCTTCATTACCACATACTGTATAGAAAACCTTGTTTTATCATCTTACATCCTTTAATACCAACAAGGAACATTTTTCTAGGACGTCCTGCTGCTGCATGCAGTTTTTTATGATCAATTGAATCTGTTTGTTTGTTTTGTTTGCTTTATCTGTGGGTGTCACTGGGTATAACTCATCTGCTTGTAACTGGATTATGATTAGACGTAATTAGATTTGATGGTGTTGGATAGAGTTAGACCGAATGTGATACACTTTCGGTATATGTAATTAAACTTGAATTTGACCATTTGTCTGAAATGTCCATGATATTTCATTTGTTGTAAACTGTTGTTGTATAAACAAATCAAACTGGAATGGATGTTACAGTGAATCACACACGTTAAACGGTTATTGTTAAAATAAAAGAACTTATTACTGGGAAGAGAAAATACTTTATGTAAACTATAATTTTTTTTCATTTACAGGAATATTAATTCAGCTGATTTCTGTTCTTTTTTAATTGGAAAAGTGCACAAAGATCATGATCTCACCTCTCACAGCACCTTTGTCGTAAACCTGTGGACCGGGGAGACCTGGATCACCTGGCCAACCCTGTTAACATCACACACATGACTGGAAGCTGTGGTTATGAATGTGAAGGGGCAGCTGAAAAACATTCTATCATCTATGAATGGTTATCATGTTACATCATTTACTGTACAGTGAACGACTGCATCACTAAACAGCCACCAGAGGGCAGCAGGTAACAAAAAACACGTTTGCTTCCTACTTTGACATCCAGTAATATTCACTAATTAGAATATGCATCCCAGTCAGGCTCGTTTGTTAGTATAAAAGTACCTTTTAAGAATAACAACATTCCAAAGTACATTTTAATAAACTCACATGTTTTTAATTGTTTATTGGTCTGATGGAATACTTTTATCGTTGAGGAAATTAAATGTTGTGTTTGCATAAGCCACAAGGAGAAAATGACAATAATTAATAGAAGGACATGCCTGATACACATCCGTGTGTAATTAAACTACATAATGTGTTTAACTCAGTCAATTCAGCATGTAAGTGGAGTTTTTAAGGATATTCTAATTTATTGAACCTGACTGTAGCAGTTCTATCCAGAAAATGAACATAGCTGTTAAAAACCTGCTACCCATGGCATTCTGATCTGCTATTTAAATCTCATTAAATACCAAAAACATCCTTTAGTAAATCCCACAGCAAACTGATTAGATGGTGTACTTAGTTCACCTTTTCTCCAATACTTCCAGTGGAGCCTCGAAATCCCTTGTCTCCTGGGGGTCCCTAAAATCATAAGCAATGTACAATAACTTGAGTAAGATCACAGCATAGGCTCCATGAAGGTGTGATGCTACATCAGGTGTACCTCTGCTCCTGTTGATCCATGAGTTCCAGGCAGTCCAGGTAAACCCTAGAAATGTCAATAAGTACCTGAAATATGTATTTTTGTGTTTTCTAAGAGCATCTGGAAATATAATTTACTTGACTGACCCTGTCCCCTGGAAATCCAGGGATTCCTTTCTCTCCTTTAGATCCGGTTGAAGTGGGGCTGTATTTGGCACCCTAATTTGAAAATAAATAAATTAATAAATAATATAAAACAAACAAATTTTTCTCTTCCACACAACTGATTGGCTTGAAAAAATATGTGCAACTCACACGTTGTCCTTTTGGTCCACATGGTCCTGGAAGGCCTAGAGGCCCCTGAAAGGCAAAAAGGATGAGATCATTTAAATAGTAAAAAAGGCTGAAATGTGCTCATGAAATGTCATTTTAAATAAAAAACTGTTGTACTATGTTAAAGAAATTTAATGAACTGCATCACAATAATATAATAAAAATAAAAATGTTGCTACCTTCTCACCCTTAGTGGGAAGATATTCTGGAGGGATTCCTTCTCTTTCTGCCTGTGCTGGTGGGCCAGGTGGCCCCTGTTCACCCTAGAGTCAAGAATTAAACATTAGGTTTTATTCATCCTCATGTATGTATGTATGTATGTAGGTAGGTAGGTAGGTAGGTAGGTATGTATGTGTATATATATATATATATATATAGATAGATAGATAGATAGATAGATAGATAGATAGATAGATAGATAGATAGATAGATAGATAGATAGATAGATAGATAGATAGATAGATAGATAGATAGATAGATAGATAGATAGATAGATAGATAGATAGATAGATAGATAGATAGATATGAACTGACCCCAGTAAGACATATGCAACAGAAAGACACTGAAAAAACGGTCACCAAACAGTAGAATGGTTCTTACAATGTCACCTTTGGGACCAGCAGGCGATCCTCCGGGGTCACCCTGCACAACAAGTAGATCTTCAATGACTGTGGCTTTGAGTTGGTTCATTTGTGAAAAGTTGAAAGAAATGTTCCTTTGCAGCATAGACTTTGAGGCTACTTACTGGTGGTCCTTTCAGGCCTTTAGGACCCTCAGAACCCTAAGAGAGTGACACATAAATTATTCTGTGTTTGCACAATGATGCACTGGAGTAAAAGGTCTCACATAAAGATTCTTAACCTGAGGCCCACGAAGTCCGGGAGGGCCACGGACACCTTTAGATCCAATGCTACCTGGACTGCCCTGAGTTAAGAACAAATTGTAAACAAGAGATCTTTACATAAGCCTTGACCGTTTTTACATTTTGTTACTTTAAGCTCATACATTTTTTTGGGTTTTTATTGTGACAGATCAACACAAACCCGTGCATAATTGTGAACTCAACTGAAAAAAAAATGTAAATCCTTTGCAAAGTTTTTTTTACAGAGGAAAATTCGAAAGATGTGCATTAGTCTGTCTGAGTGGAACTTTATGGGAGGGAAATTCTCTGCAATTGGTGCTGTCGTTCTTTTGGGTTAAAGCATCCCCACAGCATGATACCACTGCCACCATATTGAATGACGGGGGTGACGTTTTCAGGGTTATGAGCAGTGTTCATTTTCCTCAACCTATTGCTTTTTGTATGTTGGCCAAAATTGTTTCACTGTTGGACACATCTGACCAGAATGCTCTCTTTCCGTTTTTTGTGTCCACTACATGGTTTGTAACAAACTACAAAAGGGACTTCTTATGGCTTTCTTTCAGCAGAGGATCACATATAATAGCTTGGCGTCAACAAATCCCCCTGTCTGAGTTTTGCATCTCCACAGCTCCTTCAGAGTTAATGTGTTTTATGTGATGGTAGGCTGGCTGCTTACATATACACAGGACACTTCTTTCTTTTTTAATGTTATGTGCTACTTTGTGTTGATATGTCACATAAAATTGCGATGAAAAACTAAAAGGCTTTGCATAGTCTTGCAGCAAATGTTCAAAACCAAACCTACTGATAGTCCTTTGGTTCCATCTCTACCCCGTTCACCCTGTGAAATGAATAGGGAAAGTAGAAATGAAAGAAAGAAAGAACAATTTAGGTGGAAATATAAAAGTATAGTTTATATATACCGAATGCCATGCAAAATAAATCTTGAAGCTATTAAATCCATGATTTCTGGCAAAAATAAAAAGGCTAATATTGACAAATCAGAAGAAGGATACTTACAGGAAGACCTGGAAGGGCAGCTGCATGAGGCTCTCCTTTACTTCCTTTAGCACCACTTAATCCCTGACGAGAAGAGAATATATGGAGGACATTTCTGTTATATGTTTTTAGGTATTAATACAATTTAGTTTTTCATCAAGCATATGCCTGTCAGATAAACTCAGGACATTGATATGAAAAAAACAAAAACATTAGCTTATCTAGATGTTATACTATGACACCTTTACTTGCAGGTGTTTGCTTTATTTATTAGTATGTTCAGTATGTGCATGCTCCTTCTACTTAATAACAGAGATGTACTCACCGGTGGCCCAAGGAGGCCATCCAGTCCAGGCAAACCAGCCTGTCCTGGTTGGCCTCTGGTTCCATTACAGCCATCCAGTCCGGGTAAACCCGGCTCACCCCCTGCCCCAGGATGACCCTGAGGGGCAAAATGAAGTAATGTTGAATTCCAACTAAAGATTATTGGAGGTGACATCCAAGGCCTTGCTGGCACTAAATGGAAAGCTGGCATTCACTATTTTTTTTTTAAATAAGGTGGCAAAAATTAGACTGTATCCAAATCTTAGCATATTTAAAAGCAGTAAAAAAAAGCAAGTTAGTATTGAAAAAACCTTATGATAGGTGACAAAAAGCAAAAACCTCTGAAGCAGTGAACAAAATTTTTAGCATTAAGAAGAAGCAAGAATAATTTAACTTAACAATTCATTTATATAGGTTTTAAAACCTACACAGTCCCTACAAAAATGCTGTTAATTTTCAAACATATTTATTGTTAGCGTTAATAAGATATATTTAATACTGGCATTTGTAAATACATGTAGAAATAAACCCACCGGAAATCCATCATGACCCGTGAAACCAGGAATGCCAGTCAAACCCTGAAACATGCAAAAGAATAATTCTAAACGAGGTAATTGGATAACACTAATGACTTATTTTGTCAACGATTTGCAATCACACTGCAACATCCAGCATGGATTTCAAGGCTCCTTCCTATCTGTTACTTTAAAAAATTTAAGTGTTCACATGAACACTAACAGGGTCTCCTTTTGGCCCTTCTGGGCCATGTGGTCCTACTGCTCCGATCCTTCCTTTCTCTCCAGATGGCCCTTCTCGTCCTGCCGGTCCAACGGGACCTCGGAGACCTTGCTTTCCGGGCTTGCCTGGAGGTCCCTGCAATTTTTTTTCATTGTTAGAAAAAAAAAATCCTAAATATAATTAATTAACGATTATATTAATGAATTAGTGTATGAATACACAATGAAAAAATGTATATATATATATATATATATATATATATATATATATATATATATATATATATAAAAACACATAACTTATCTGGCTTGGTGAGGAAAGACAACAGCTGTGTTTCTTACCCGTGCACCTTTGGCAGGAAAACACAGACACCGAGAGCAGTCTCTGCCTTGACATGGGCCTTCAGATCGACCCTTTAGAGCAAAAACACAGACAGTAGCTTGTAAGCTGGAAAAAGTCAGCATTTAAAGCTGCGGTTGGGTTGAAAATCCTGCCTGTTGATGAAAACTGCAAACTGACCTGTTTCCTACACTGACAGGAAACATTACAGATAACCCTGAAAAATGTCAACACTCGCAGACAATACTTTCATAGATAACAGCAATGTGACCTCGCTGTGAACATGTTTGTACTAACCTTTTTATTCTCGCTGATTTAGAAGTATTTCCATCGACATCCAGGTGTGTGTGTGTGTGTGTGTGTGTGTGTGTGTGTGTGTGTGTGTGTGTGTATGAAACACGTGAACACGGTTCGAAGACTAAACATCTTAAGAGTCTAACATTGTGGTTTGCATCATATTAATGGTCTACTATACATTGAACAAATTTTCATTATAATCATTGTTGCTGTTTTGCCATCAAATATTTATCCCTCTTGTGTTTAGCTGCTGCTACAATAATTTGATAATCAATTTGACCCCGTTGTTATTATTGATTCTACACTCTCAAGATGCAGCCATGCATCCAAGGCATCATTCAAAGTTACAAAGTTATGTGGGCTGCCTAACTCAGCTGTATTTGCTAAAGGCAGACAAACAAAAACAAAAAACAATTTATGTGCTGTCATCTTAGAATGGCTGATTAATGTAACCTGTAGGTTTTTAGAGGAAGACACAGAGTGAAGTGTGAGACTACTCAGCCAGACCGGGACTTCATTAATTTAAAAATGATCTGATTGATTCCTGGTTGGTATTGAATGATTACAGAACCTGTGGGTCTACTGTGATATACATTCAACAAAACCCTTTCCTTTGGCACCCACATTCAAAGTCTGGAAGGCTTGCTGACCTAAATATACCGTTTTATTTTGTGCTGTGTTAAAACTTTAACTGGAGGATAATGAATATCGTCTTAAAATAACATTGATAATGTCATAAAAGTCGCATTTTGCCAGAAATTATTTTTTTGCCTTAATCAACTTGATAACTTATTGGCGCAATATTCTGTGTGTTTTCCTAAAAACCTGAAAAAAAAATTATTTAGGACATCATTTTAGGAAGGTGACAATATTAGAAACAGTCATACATAAAATACAGTTTTTTAGGTGCATCAATTGCAACAAAGAATCCTTGTGGAAACAGATTGCCTGATCACCTGAAAATAGTACTCCGACTAGGATAGGGGCAGAATGTGAAGCAGAAAAATGAACGTAATTAACATAAATCCTGTTTGTATATAGCTCAGTAAACAACAGGGTTATCCTTGTGCCCCTGTGATAAAAGTGTTGTTTGTTACATGCAAATGTAGACTTAGTTTTAGCTGCTCCGGTGATAGAAACGGGAGCAGCATTGTTTACAGAACACAAACTATACAACTTTTAACCCTACTTCTGTTCAAGACTTACATATATTTTACTACCTTGTGGATAAGATAGCTTACACTTTATAAGTATCCATAGTATTTATGTACTGCTGTACATACCATACATTCAGTTTGAAAATATAGAATGTGGATTAACTACATGTAACTACATCACAGAGGCAAACGTAAGCAGCAGTATAATGAATGTGAGGTGCTTAAATGAAAACAGTAATTATAGTCAAACAGTGAGCACCTGTGCTCCTAAATTATTCACAAATCATCTGCATTTCAAACAGTTTTCCATTTGTATAAAGTAAACATCTAACAAAAAAAATATAGCTAAATATGAACATTAAAAAAGTCCATGATTTTTAGCATTATATATTTTTCGTCATGAAATTAGTGAATATTTAAAAAAATACATATAGGTGTTGAGGCCTTTTTTTTTTTAGAAATATCAGAAAGGTGTATAAAGGTGTGTAAAGAGAATACTTATTATATAGATTCTTACTGCTCTGAGCAGCTGCACATTGATGACCAGGAAATGGATCCACCTGTGAACAAAACCACAGAATGAAAAAAAATTTTTTTTTGCAAAACAGAATTTGTTTTATTTAAAACAAAAAAGCAGGAAAATTTAATGTACTGGAGTTAAAGTACACATTACATACTTCCAGTGGTTCAAGACTGTGTGAATCTGTTGATCAACTTACACTGTTATTTCCTTATTTTCAATTTATGGGCAAATTTATCTATGGTAAAAAAAATCCTTAATTGCATGATTGCAATATAAAGTAAAGTAAAATACATGATCTTACTTGCTACTCATGTAGTCTGTTTTTTAACTAATACTAACTAAAAACAAATCTAAATGCACTAATAATTTTGTCAATCCGAATTTTAAAATTAATTTGACGAAACAGCGTTTGTGAGCAGATAGTGGTAAGCTTCGACAGCAAACAGATTTGTTTTGATTAACTGAATAAACCTGAGAAGATTGCTTTTATTCAAGTAAACAGACCTGCATAACATTTCATGTGAACCTACCTGAGGTATTTCAGATTTTGTTTGCTGTGTAAGGTGACGTAGCAGAAAGTATGTAACAAATGCATACACTACCAGACAAAAGCTAGGACTCACCTTTGTCATTCAATAGCTTTTCTCTATTTTTATGACTTTCTACATTACAGATACATAGTAAAGACATCAAAACTAAGACTCAAGTATATAGAACTATCAAACACAAAATTGTGAATCAACTCAGCCTCCCCCTTCTCTTTCTGGTATCTAAACACCATTTATATATATATATATATATATATAGATAGATAGATAGATAGATAGATAGATAGATAGATAGATAGATAGACAGACAGACAGACAGACAGACAGACAGACAGACAGACAGACAGACAGACAGACAGACAGACAGACAGACAGACAGATAGATAGATAGATAGATAGATAGATAGATAGATAGATAGATAGATAGACAGACAGACAGACAGACAGACAGACAGACAGACAGACAGACAGACAGACAGACAGACAGACAGACAGACAGACAGACAGACAGACAGACAGACAGACAGATAGATAGATAGATAGATAGATAGATAGATAGATAGATAGATAGATAGATAGATAGATAGATAGATAGATAGATAGATAGATAGATAGATTGTGGGTGTGAAGTTCTTTAACCTGCTGAAGATGTTTTTTGGGAAATATGACATTGGCCTCTGTGCTTGCTTTGGTATCCAGCTGTGGTTTTGGCTTTGGCACTCTTGCCACTCTTGCATTGATGCAAATTGTGTCTTTCTCACTGAATCATGGACACCAACCTTAGCTGAAGAAAGTGGGGTCTACAGTGTTATAAATGTTGGTCCAGATTCTTTTCTGACCTGCTTATCCATTTGTGTGTAATGGTTCTCACTTTGGTGTGCTGGAGTACAAATCCTGATAAATATATTTGGTACCCATTCCAGACTAATAGCTGTCAATGACTTTGTTTCTCTTTAGACCTTGTGTGTCTTTGGATGAGAACATGTTGTTTGAGGACTTGAGCCAACCATCTGTTGTCACACAGGTTCTGTTTGATTGTTTTATTGATTCTACAGGTCCAGCAATGATCAGGCCTAGGTGTAGCTAAGGAAACTGACCCAACATGCCATAGGTTATCACAGTTACATATTGAATTAATAAGGTTGACAACAATATTTTCAAATAGAGTCAGGTTGGTTTGGACAGCAATTTTCCCTTGATAAAAGAGATTAGATTTTGAAAGTTGCTTTTTGAATGTACTCAGATTGTATTTTTTTATGATGATCTGAAACATTTAAGTGTGTCCATAAATGAAAAAAAAAAACCTTTTCAGAGCATTGTGTATATTACAAAATGTAAATACCTACGTATACACATGGCTAGAAGCACCCATATCTGTTCAGACTCCTTAATCTCATACCTATTAGTAAAAATGAAATACAACCAATTTCTTTCATTGGTCATTTACTAATAAAACAAATGCCAGCTTCATGTCATTTAATTTCAGAATAAACTCAGTTGTTCTATGGAAACCTCAAAGGTCTGTTATAAAACATTAATGAACCCAGCCTAAAGGAGACTTGGTGTCACATCAAGCAAACTTGGATTATTATTCAACATTTCAAGACACTCCACTGTCAAAAAAAAAACTACCAGAACATACTGTAGTTGCCCGCAAAACTGACAAACCGACTAAAAAAGAACATTATTAAGAATTTAACAAGGGAATATGTTGACTGGACACTTATTAATCAGACACACAACAAATCTCAGCAGATATTGCATTGAAAGCCATTGCTGAAGAAGGTCATAAGAAGGCCAATTTGGATTTTGCCACAAGCTACTCAGAGATGCAGCAAACATGATGAAGAAGATGTCCTGGTGAGACGAGTGTAAAGTTGAATTTTGTGACTGTTATGCAAAATCCATGGAGAAAACTAAGAGGTGTCACCATGAACACACCATGCTCAAGTTCAAACATGGTTTAGAGAGCACAATGCTGTGGGATGACCTGTCTTCAACTGCGACAGAAAGAATCTGGTTAATGTTGAGGGAAATATGGAAGGAGATTTAGTTAATTATAGGGTGATCATAAAACAAATGTTCACCTTCCAGCAGGACAACAATTCAAATCATAGCCATTGTTTGTAGGATAGTTCAGTTTAAACATAAATCAGTGTGTTAGAATGGCTCAGTCAAAGTCAACCCTAAATCCAAATGAGAATTTAAGGCAAGACTTAAAATCGTGACGTTAAGATACACCATTCATCCAGTGTGACTGAACTGAAAATATTGAGCAAAGAATGGGTAAAACAGATACAGATGACACTGTTATGTAAAGAAGAAAAGGGCAATGGGCTCACCAGAGGGTAAAAAAAGTCACAAAAGGTACTTTGAACGTCATCTTTCCTTTTCTCTGGGTGCTTAACAGTGAGAGCTGGCCTCAGTGCTGACCCCTTTGGCAGACAAAAAGAAACATTATGCAAAAAAGACGCGATAGCCAATTGTCAGTTCCTGTTAAATTGCACTATACTATTTTCTAAGTGCTGAGTAAGGGGGAAAATTGCATTTTCACAAGTGACATTTAAAAAATGTGAAAAAACACTGACATTTCCAACAGATCGTTAAGGTTGTAGTATGTTTTCACTCACCCCTAACAGAAAAATTGACAACTCACCAAAACACCAAATTTATTCACATGGATGATTCAGCAGATTCCCACATAATCCGTCTCACAGTCGACAAAAGACCCAACTGCCACTGTTTGTCACTGGCAGGAGTAAGATGAGCGCAGGGATATTGTTTGGGGTGAAGCATGTTGGCGAGTTTTAATCTCCTCCCTTCTTCAAGGCCCCGTTAAACAGCTTCCTCTTAGCTCTCAGGCCCGTATCGAGACACTTCGAACGACATAGTACACTGTGGTTTTACCGGAGCAATGATCTAACACTATCTTAAGTGTCGCAGTGGACAGAGCGGGATGTGGAACGTGGCTGCAGAGGAGGACTATTAAGACACTCATTACCGCTGAAGAACCCAGGCTTTTAATGAGGGACTGGTATGACTGAGACAAGAAAAAAAACATGATAAAGCCAGTGATCATAGTTTTCCTGATCTTTGCAGGGATGTTGATGTTGACTGAAGGGAAAAAAGTAAGCTCTCTCTCGCTTTAATGTTTGTTTTTCCAGTGGATAACTCTGTTATTATTTATTGTCAAACCGTGTAACCACGTGAGCTAGATTAGTTCAGGAAACAACACTCTAGGTTTTGGTGTTTTCCTCTTACTACACAGGCTGGGCTCATTGCTGAATTATGGTGGTTTAACTGGGGGGGGGGGGGTGTTGCTGGTTGATTTGTGCAATTAAACAAATCTATATACAATGATGGCATCTTAAAAGCTTTCACCCTAACAATGAATGTTTTTCTGAATCAAAATTTTAATAACTTACAGTTCACCTTTACACTAAATATGTTGACTGAATTCCCCCCCCCTGGATTTCAAGATGAACACATTTTCAAGTAATTGTTTTATTGTTTTTCATACAATTTTATTATCAATATTAATAGTAATAGTATCAATAGTACAATAACAGTATTAACTGTTTAGTTGTGTATTCAATGCATTTTAGCTTGGATATACAGAGCTTTGGTTTGTTTGTAAGTGGACGCTCGTTGCCTTGACCGGAACAGCTTGCATTCGGTATAAAACTTGTCACAATTTGTCTGCACTTTGATGCATCTAATTTTTCCCACAAGTCTTCAGTGGATTTTTAAAAGGCTTTAACCCTTCAATTTAAATGACTTGATCTAGAAGGTTTTTCAGATTTTAAAACTTCCTTTACAAAAAAGTGCAGCACTGGTTAACTCAAATCAGTCGAATTTCTTCAGTAATGGCAAGTTGTAATATTCTTTGAGGAACTCTTTGAGGAGTTACTTATATAGTTTTTTCTAGAAATATTTTACTAAGATTTTACTCTGATTAGTGTTTTTTTTTTTTTCAAACAGCAGGCCGCCACATATATTTATGTATTTATGTATTTACAGTGCACATGCAATGGAATATCAAGATGCCACTGTAAAGGAGTAAAAGGCAACAGGGTAAGTGTAGTTTGTTGTTTTGTTGTTTATATATATATATATATATATATATATATATATATATATATATAGATAGATAGATAGATAGATAGATAGATATTACTTATTTTACTCTTCACTTTAAATTGTTTAGCTTTACTTTTATGTATGCATATGTGTAGAAGTAAGATTTCTTACCTTAAACACCTGGTATGTGAGGACCAAGAAAAGGGAGCATGTGAAAGCCTCACTTTCTAACTAATCTGGCACAGATCAACAAAGAGTAATATATAGGAAGAGCATTAACAAATTAATATCATCTATATTTCACATTGGAAAGTCTGAGTGTCACTAGTTGGGCCTGTTGCTATGCTGCATGTAAAGATCTCCTAGACACGGTGTCTGCAGTGATGAAAGTCCTGGAGGGGAATTTCTGATGAGACAAATCCACAAAGAGCTGCAGACACAGGAGGATTACACTCTCAGATTAATTTCATAGGACTTCTAGTGGTCTTCAGAAATGTGCTAGGGGAAACAATGATTTTGTCTGAGATGCTCCAGTCAGCTAATGTGGACCTCAGCGAAGCAGCCGACCTTACTGAAGCCCTGAGGCAGACTTTGGAAGACAAACTCAATGAGGAGAGCTTTAATAAGCTCAATGACTGAGGACAATGACTGAAACATGCAATAGTGGAAAGATGTCTACCTTTGCCCCCCAAAAAAGACCAAAACAAACATATAGCACACTGGTAGTCTTAATAATATCAACACTCCGACAGCAAACAACTTTCAACAAAGATTGAAGATTCCGTGATTCATGTTGAACATTCATGATGTACAGATGCTTCTCAAACTCTAGCTGTAAGAAAATGAGGCATATACAAGAATTAAGGTAATCATTCAATGACTTCCTAAAGGATGATTTAGTGTTTTTTAGTGGTTGAGACAGACGGTTCTGACTTACAAGACTTGAAAACTGAGATGTGCCATGCAATATTATCTCTTGAAGGAAACAAAGTAAATTACCAAGTGTGCCCAAAGTGTTCAGTCTGACTGGGTTTGTGACGTTCCTTGACATTTTTAAGGAGTTTTTCTAGGAACTAATTCTCTTGTGCAACATTGTTAATTATTTTGCTTGTGATTATTGCTGTGACTGCAGGTTTTCTACTTTAAAGCTTTTAATCCTGCGCTCAACTCGGGCAGATATTTATCTGATCAATCTAGCTATCCTGAGGATAGAGAATCAGCATCCCAGAGAAATAGTTTTGGATGAATCTAGGTGAGACATTTTGCTGCAGAGCACAACAACCGTTGCCTTCAGATCTCCTAAAAGTGATAGTTGAAATCAGTCCTGTACAGTAAATGAAAATAATTTTTCTTTATTTATTGAATCAGAATCAATCAGAATCAGACATACTTTAATAATCCCAGAGGGAAATTACTTAAATATTACTTATTGTATGTTCCTTTTGGGGAAACTATTTTTCATATTTGTACATACAAAATATCTTTGTTTTCTAAGGAGGAATAATGTAACAGCAAATTATTTAAAACTATTTTTGTGGATACTTTGGTGACTTTATTTCCATACAGAGGATTTTCACATACTTCACTGAGAAGTGCCAGCATTGCCACTCTGCCTAGCCCTCATGCCGCTCCTTTGCCCCCCGACATAAACATTTCTACAGGCAGCATTTTTGTGTGTTCTGTCTTTATTTTTACATTTCTCTTCCATACAAACACCCATGCATTAATCACACAGGGTGAGAAAGGTATTCCAGGAGATCCAGGTCCTTCTGGACCAGGGGGCCATCCAGGACCCGTGGGTCAACCTGGACCAATGGGACTAAAGGTATAACTTCTGCCACACTCCCATTATTCTCCCTGCTTCTGTTGTATGCTATACTGTCACTCTGTAGTATAGATCCCATAGATGAGAATTGCCCAGAGATGGTGATAGATTGCACTGCATTTTGTGATACATTTAGCAACACATCTTCCAGGAGCTATAAGATTAATCATGGGTTGCATTCTTTGATAGGGCAACCCTGGGTCTGATGGACCAATGGGACCGAAAGGCAATCCGGTAACATGACTGTATTTAAAAGCTTAGTGAGTTGTTGTTTTTCCCCTTAACACCAGAATATAGCGTCTTTCCTTTTCCTATTCCAGGGACCAGACGGCAAAGTGGGCTTTGCTGGATCTCATGGCTTACCAGTTAGTTCCCTCATGCTTTTCTAAAGCGCAAAAACCTTACCTAATGTGTTCTGCAGCATTCCATACATATCTGCTGTTAACCTTTTCTGAAAGGGTGTTCCAGGTTTACCCGGGCCTCTGGGAACCCCTGGATACCCAGGCTGCAATGGAACAGATGTGAGAAAATATTTCATTTCCACACATTTTTATTTGTGCCTTTCCTGTTTTGACAAAAGTCATTTTCTCACAGGGAGACGCTGGACTTCCTGGTCTTCCGGGAAATCCCGGTGTTTCTGGAAAGCAGGTAAGAAGTTAACATCAATACTTCCTGCACTGAGTAAGCTTTACTACCTTGATGAATAGTCGTGACTTTTTTTTTTTTTATTATACTTTATAGGGACCTCCAGGTCAGCTTGGTCCTAAGGTAATAAACTGTATGTTATGCTGTCCCAAGCTCTTTGTTTAATCCTTGTTTTATCCGGGAAAGGCGGAACAGCAAGTTTGCTACAGAATAATTATCTTTTAGGAGGTGGAAGTTCTTGGAGCATCATGAAAAACAACTTGATGCAGCAGAATTACTGTCACGCCTTCTCCCTGCTCCCTGAGCTAATTTTGTATAAGGTCCATTTGAGACCAATCACTTTTTTTAGAGGTCGTTTTCTCTCCCTTTACCACACAGTTCTGTGTTTCCATCGTATACAGCATAGTACTGGTTAATCCTAAAGATAATTATCACAATAAAAACTTTATTGTAAACTGCTGAGTGACCTCATAAAGATAGATGAACAGCGTTGTTTGATAAGTCTTTAGGTGATGTTTTAAATTTTTGGATCTGTAGACTCTGCAGTTTGTGTAGACCAGAACAGCAGATTTATCAGGGGTCTCGTATGTATATATTGAATGGTCGCTCTCTGTCAACATGCCAGGGCCTTAAACGACTGTGCTCCTGAAACTTTCCCTTCCTCCAGCTTTTACACAATGATCCTTTTGGGAAATAATCCACTTTCAATGTATTCAAGATTGTGCATGTAACACTGTCTTGGACCCCACAAAGGGCCACTTAAAATTCAAATCTGTCTTGTCTCAGAATCACCAGAGGTGGACAGAGAAGGAAGATTTAAAATGGTTCTGACACGTTTGCTTTTAAAACTGAAAATATAAAACGGAGATCAGATGCCTAAAGTTTAATATTAAACTGGCATTGTGATTGTTGTTTGTCTGTTTGTCAGGGCAATTCTCAGGCAACAGCAGGTCCAATGCCGGGGCCACAAGGACCACCAGGAAGAGATGGGAAACCGGTAACTTCGTAAATGATACAGTACTGATTAATGAAAACAGTTTTAGTCCAACCATATGCTAAATACTCCAAATATGAAATATGTATAGATTGGGAAAATCTCTTCCTTACATTCCAGGGTTCTCCAGGCTTGCCAGGAGAGGATGGACTACCTGGGGACATTGGACCAAAGGGACCTCAAGTATCTATCTATCTATCTATCTATCTATCTATCTATCTATCTATCTATCTATCTATCTATCTATCTATCTATCTATCTATCTATCTATCTATCTATCTATCTATCTATCTATCTATCTATCTATCTATCTATCTATCTATCTATCTATCTATCTATCTATCTATCTATCTATCTATCTATCAATCATGTAATGCTTGATCCAAATTTCTCTATTCCAGGGGTCTCCAGGTAACCTTGGAGCTCCAGGAGCCAAGGTAATGCTGATGACTCTTTCGTTTGTTTGGCACATACTCTATGCATTACGCTGAGGAAAACGGTGTCAGTATTTTTCTTTTTACTGAGATTAAAACCCAAAGCTGCAGCTGCAGAATCTTTTGTTTGTACTCCTTCCCTCGTTATCAGTTTTTATTCCCAGGCGTGAAAGACTAAACTTGGACCCCTTGTGGTTTTGGTTCCTAGCATGGGATTTACCGCAGGGTCCAGTTATCAGGATTAACACAGCGTGAATCTTCACAAGCACTGCCATCTCACAGCTGCGTACCATGTCTATAGTGATTTAGGATTTGTTTTTATCTTGGAATGTACATCATTTTAAAGCTGTAGGTGATTATAGAGCAGTGCTTAAATGTGGGAATGGATGGATGGATGTGGTTGTTTATTTAAAACACGTTTCACATGCCTGCCTCAATCATGCAGGGCCAGGGAGGAGCCCCAGGAACTCAAGGACCACAGGTAGTTTCTTTCTTTGACTTCCTGTTATGATGATCAGACATAACTAAACTTAGTTTATTTTATGTAGGGTATGCGAGGTCCACCAGGCCCACCTGGGCTCCCAGGCAGCATTAAGGAGTTTTTCACTGGGAGCTTGTCATTAACGGTATAGTAAAAGGCTTTATTTATTCATTTATTACAATTCATTTGTGTAATGCAAACTGCTGTTTCAATTTTGCGTTAATTACCATAATTTCACAGTTGGACCGCTAAAACCCGAGGGATTGCAGATACACATGATGCAACATGTGTGTCCACCCTCTTAGAGTTTCAGTATCAAACACCAAAAAGAAATCCTCCTCCTAACCCTAACACACTTCTCCAGCTATTCCAAATTATCTGGTGGCAAGAAACCAGTGGATATTAACTATTAACTGACTGAAATGCAAACAAACTGGAGCAAAGACATTTAAAGAGCAAATGTAAGAACTAATATTAATTAGAGAAAGGTTTTAAAAATGTACAATAATAGTTTTGTGTTCATAAGGATACCCCTGAACAGCCTATGTACAAAAACTGACTTTTAGTTTTTCTTTAGGGTCATTCAAAAGGCAAATACTTTACCTGCAGGCACTAAGCTCTAACTTCAGTTCCATGTGTTAATCAGGGTATAAAAGGAGACAAAGGAGATGTCGGACACAAAGGATGCAAAGGAGAGCATGTAAGTTTCTCTTTACATTTCACAAAACTAAAAGTCTCTGGCCATGGAACTTTGGAAATATGTAATTATTTTTAAAAGGATGAGTTGTCTTTATTATTGTCATTGCTCCATCCTTCCTCAGGGAGATCCTGGTGAAAGCAACCACACAAAAGGCCAAAAGGGAGACCGAGGAAACCCAGGTCCAGAAGTAGGAAAAGATTTGTACATTTCTTTATCTATACAGCCTGCCTTCTACCTCACTTTGCAGTTCCATAACGCCTCAGAATTAAATAAATAAATGTGACCAACAGAGGGCAGTAGTGCAGCATTGGCCTTGCCATTCAGTTCTGCTTCTGGAGCAGAAACTAAACTCTGCCTAGTTTAGATTAGTAGTTCCATAACCTACTCAAAACTGACCTGTGTGGTAGGAAGACTACCACGTGAACTAAACAATTTAACAATTTAAAATATGCATTTAAATTACAATTATCTATGTTGACTACTGTTTGTGCTGTCTTGATAAACAAAACTTTTTGCAAGAATAAGAATGCAAGGCTTCAGAGTCTCACTAAGTTAAAGCATGTTTTAGTTAGTTCACGTCGGTATGAATTATTTTATTCACAGGGAAAGCCGGGAAAGGACGGTGAACCTGGCAAAGGTGGATTCAGGGTAATCTCTGAGTTAGTTTATCCATAACAAGAAGTTTTTTTACTGTTTTATCTGCGTTTTGCAAGTTTTGAATACAATGCAGTTCTGCTTAGGGAAGACCTGGGCCCAGAGGGGATCACGGATGTCCAGGCACACAAGGAACAATGGTTAGTCAATCAGCCTACGTCCATCCATTTATCCATCCATCCATCCATCTATCCATCCATCCATCCATCCATTTTTGATTGCATCCTGTTTTTTAGGGTGGAAAGGGAAACAGGGGGCCCCCTGGTCCACCTGGAAATGTGAGTTTGCACTAACATTCATTGTATGTGCATATATTGTAAACAAAATAATAAAAAAAACAATTAGGAAGAAAATGTTCCAATTTCCAAACTGGAAGAATGATTTAAAAAAAGCCTCAAAATGAAAAAGAGATTTATCAACAACCCTGACCATAAATTTCAATATGGCTGCTGTGCTTCAAAAACAATGTCATGACTTCATATCTAGAACACGGGGAGCTTAAAAAATTGCAGGAAACCTTTGGGCGTACCATTTGTGCAACTGTTTTCAGATACTTGGGACGGAACCACTCAAGGGGCATATTGGAGATCCTGGCCCTCCAGGACTTCCTGGGTTCCCTGGGCATCAAGGTAGATGAACATATTTGCTGACAAATCAGCAAATAGGAAAAGACTGAATTCATTGAGTATCATGACACATAATGATCAATGTTTTTTTTCTGCACTGTAATTTAAAACTAGAAATCATTGCCTTGTTGTTTAACAAGCTTTATAAAATTGTACACTAAAATATTTTTTAGGCATTATAGGTTTTCCAGGACCCACTGGACCTCCAGGTGGGTGTGCAGGGCAGGCAATCTCACTGTTAGCATTAGATGTAGTTACTGCCATATTCAAAATATATTCTTCTTCTTCTCAAATTGCCTGTATATAGGCTGTGGATTTGGGGTTTATGTACCCGGCAAGCGTGGTTCCCCGGGCCTCCAAGGGCACAAGGGAGAACTTGGAGATCCTGGGGGTATTAACCCAGGACCTCCAGGGCTAGATGGTGATCCTGGTGATCAAGGGCCTCCTGGAGACCAAGGCCCACCTGGACCCTTTTCAAACAAAAGTAAGTGAAAAATGTGCTTCTCAAAACAATAAAAACAACTATTTCCTCTGAGTAACATTTACCATAAGTGGAGAGGAACGCAGTGCTGTGAAAAGTATTTGCTCTTTTGAGATTTCTTCTGTTTTTTTTCTTCTTTTTTCCGAGTAAACCTAGTTTCCAAATGAAAAGGGAAAAAACCTATCCAAACTAACTAGCGCCTATGAGAATATATAATTGCGCACCTTGTTAAATCATGAATTGATTATGACTAACCAACCTTTTGGGACTTCTGAGTTCAATTGTATAGGCCCCAAGCTGGATGGAAATCACTTTAATAGAACCTTGTCTACAACATGAAGCAGGCTATATTCCTTCAAATACCTCTGTAAATTGGAAAAAGGTTTATTATTCCAATTCCAAAGCATAGTAAAAGCCAACACTTTGCAAGCATAGAAATCAGGGAACAGTGGTCAATCCTCTAGCCTCCACTAGCCTACCAAAGGTATACACGATTGTATCAACGACTAATCCGGCAGATGGCCAGAGATCCCGGAACAACATTTAAAGCACTGCCACCCACAGCTATCACAGTGATAAGAAAGAGACTGGTGAAAACCACTTCTGGCTAAAAACTAGAGCTGTGTTAAAAAAATATATATATATTCCAGTTCTGAATCGATTCTCATACTAATTCCTAATAATTGATTCATATTACCAAAGATCGGTTTAAAAAAAATGTCACTGTGAACTTAAATGTGTGAGCCAGCATGCTCGGCTTATGCTCCACTCCAGGCGGTTAACTTTTAATGTCAAATATTTAATAATGCACCAGGTTAGTGTCCAGATTTAGTGTCCCTTGGGGATTAATAAAGCCTTTTAATTGAATTGCATTGAAATGGCAGCTGCAGATATTTAACCTGCCCAGCCAGATTGACAATGTGTAGCACACTACCTCATGTGTTTGTGAAGACAAACACATGAGGTAATGTGTGCCACACTTTCAGGGAGATGGTTCGGTTCTTACAGCCGCCATTAACTACCACTACTACAGGGTACTATCTACCACAAAATGCTGAGAATAGTATCTCCAGCCATCGGTTTATGACCTAAATTGAAATGCGCTTGAGTTGTACAGCAGGAAAATGACCTGAAGGACATCAGCAAGTTCACCTCTTTATTGTTCAACAGATATTAAATGAAGGCCTGGACAATTTCTGAAATTAAATCCAGTTGAAATGATGTTGCTCAGCCTTTGTATGACAATTTTTGAAAACGAAAAAAGACAATTTCTCTTTTTTTCTTCCAAGTGTGTCCAACCCTGCAGGGTTTTACAAGGTATCCATAATCTGAAACAATCAATCAAGGCTATATTATAGCAAATCTGCCTCAATTCTAAATCATCATTTGAAATAACCTTTTTGTGTTTGACCAGGTTACCATGTCCTATTAAAGTTTATTCTATTTGAAACATTTAAGTGTACAAAGCAAGACCTGAAGAAACCCATAAAGGGGCAAATATTTTTTTCACAGGACGGTGCACTGTAAAAAGATTATTATTACTATTATTATTATTTTCGAGTGATCAAAGTATTTTAACAAGGTTTCGTGATCAAAGAGCATTCATAGCACATGATTTCTTTGACCAGCACAGTTACATCCACGCGGATGAAAGGTGCCATAGATATTTGAATGTCATGAGCCATTGTCAATATGAGATTCATTGCTTCTTTTTTCAAACGAATATGTATAATAGTTAAAAGCCTGAATTGTTATTTGCATCAAGGTCACAATATTTGCTGACATATGTTTTAATGACATTGAACATCTGTTTAATAAAAGTGAGTGACAAATGCATATGTAAAAACTTTTTTTTTGTGCAATGATGAAACTAATAAATTTTTTTGGTGCTGCTTTTAGCTAACTGTGTCATTAAGGGTCTGCCTGGAATCAGGGGAAAGAAAGGTTTACCAGGACCTATGGGAAATCCTGGGGAAATGGGGAATACAGGTAAAACATTTGTGTTTAACTGGCATTCAATTTATCATCTGTTAGTTTCTATCATTAATACCAGTAGTTGATAGTGTAATAATAAGTAGTATATCACCTAATTTATTTTTCCTGACTTGCTGAACATAACAGGAGAGAGGGGGGAGCTCTGCCATAAGTGTGGATCACCAGGACCACCAGGTCCCCAGGGTCCACCTGGCCTTCCTGGTACGACTGTTCATTGCATGCATAGAAGGACGATATTTAATCAGAAATGTAATATCCTGTACGAGTGATGAATTGACACCCCTTAGAAAAACTCTACATATATCTGGTTTCACTCAGGCACTAATCAGGGACCAGGTGAAAAGGGTGATACCGGCTTACCAGGTCCTACAGGTTCACCTGGGCCACCAGTAAGAAAATGCATCATTAAGAAATTGTGAATGTATCTTATGTATGCAATGTATCTTATTTTTTAGATAAACGCTTTCATGCCAAACTATTCTCAATCCATTCAGTATAATGTGATACAATATATATATATATATATATATATATATATATATATATATATATATATATATATATATATATAGAGAGAGAGAGAGAGAGAGAGAGAGAGAGAGATAGATAGATTGATTGATTGATTGATTGATTGATTGATTGATTGATTGATTGATTGATTGATTGGTTGAAGTCAGGCCTATCAAGTCACCTAAAGTGGGTGGAACACAATGGGTAAATCTGCTAAACCCAAACTCTCTTACTGGACTGCCAGACAGAGAGGCATGATGAAGTTCTCCAGAGAACACGTCTCCACTGCTCTACAGTCTAGTGGCAGCATGCTTTACACCACTGCAGCCAATGCTTTGCGTTGCTTTTGGTCATGTTAGGCTTGGAAGCAAGGCTGTCTATGCACCGTTCTTGAGCTATTATGAAGGCCGCATGAAGTCAGTTTGTCGCTGTTTGCTTTTAGAAAGTTGGTGACCTCTGCACACTATGCGCCTCCTCCTCAGCATCTGCTGGCCTTGCTCTGATTTAACGAGACTCACCATATTGTGGCTGAGTTGATGTTTTTCCCCCACCTCTTGCACTTTGTTTTGATACCTATAACAGTCATCTGTGAAATATTTAGTAGCCACATAATTTGCCACCTGCACACGAGTGGCAAGATTGTGATAACATGGTAACATTCAGCTTGACCGTGAGAGTCGCCCAGAGCAAGTCTGCTGGCTCGGGGCTGTAATTTATATACCTGTGGCCATGAGAGTGGTTGAAAAAGCTAGATGTAAGGAATAGGATGGTTGAGTGAATAGTTTTGGCAATACAGTGAATGTTCTGATAATTACTACATATATGTGACTTTTTTTTCTTCTTTTTATCCTAAAGGGCCTTATGGGTCTAACAGGATTGCCAGGCCAGCCAGGGCAAAAGGGAGACCCATATTTACACGACTCTCCAGGGTTCAAAGGGAAAAAGGGAGAACCAGGACCCCCTGGCAGTCCTGGTCCAGATGGCTCTCTTGGATCTACAGGATTACCAGGAAAAAAAGGCACTAAAGGGCCTCCTGGGGAGTTGGTAATAATTTTGACAGTTTGTTATGCACAAGTCTTATTTGGTTATTTAATGTTTCAAAAATTGTGGGCCATTTGGAACACCTTTCTAATCAGGTCACTTCCCCGATTTAGCGTCATCGCACTAGCGTAGAAGGAGACCGTGGTTTTTCTGGTCCACCAGGACCTTTGGGCAAACAAGGACCCGTTGGCTACCCTGGACCAGAGAGTTATGGACCTCCTGGACTACCAGGGATTAAAGGAAACACTGGTGTACCTGGTTTGCCAGGAGAGCCAGGAAATACAGGTTGGAAAACAGTGGTCATTCCAATTTGTACAAGAATCCAATCACATAAAATTACCCAAGTGGACAAAGCTCCATTTTGTTTACTTGTAGGCCAAAAAGGGGAACCTGGTCCTTTGTGTATATACAAATCTACCCCAGGACCACCTGGGTTTAAGGGTCTGCCTGGCAATGTAGGAAGCCCAGGTAATCATTGTCTACCAGCTTGTTGTCAACACAAGCGGATAAATCATCTCTCGCTATTTCCAGTTTGACAACAGAAAACTGAATATTGTTTTTGTTCTGACACACAAATCCTCCAGGTGTTCAAGGGGAGCCAGGTGTTCCAGGAAAGCCAGGCAATGCAGGACAAAAAGGAGACAGAGGAGACTTGTTGCTTGACGGACAACCGGGGTTCCCAGGGCAAAAAGGTCATGCGCAAAGGATTTACAACTTGCTCAGCTTTACAGAGGAAAAGGTCAATTTAGGTCGAATATTTTGTGCCTGTATAATACATGTTTTGATTGTGATTGTTCAGGTGACAAGGGGAAACCTGGATCTCCAGGGACTCCAGGTTGGGGTTTACCTGGGCAGCCTGGACCTCAAGGTCCTCCTGGTGCCCCAGGAGAAAAGGTCTGAAGTCTAAAGTGAAATATCCATACAGTATATAAAGGATCGTACCTGCTGTACAATGGTAGACATTTACATTCGGCAGACATTCCTTTCGGTTTTTCGTGGATTAAAAATACAAGATTCATAACTACTAGATTGTGATTCAAACAGGAAGATTTATCATAAATGATTTATTTAGCAAGAAAACAGTTGACATGTTTAGGAAGGGGTTATTTTTTCTGTATTCTAGATACTTGCCGTGTTTCTAAAGTTTTGACTAAAGGAATTAGTTATCGCATCTATTAGGGTGACGATGGCCATGGACACCCTGGCCTTCCAGGTCCTCCAGGACCACCTGGTGAAAAGGGAGCTCCGGGGCCTGAAGGTGATCCTGGGATTCCTGGTCATTCAGGAAATCCTGGAACAACTGGCAAGTCTGGGCCTTCAGGAGAAAAGGGTAATTATGAGTGAGAGTTTGAAATTTACAATAATGATAAGGATGTATTTATTCACGCACATAATGTGAATTGTAGATGAGCATTTATTTGTTATCCATAATTTTATCCTTCCTGTAGGAAGAAAAGGTTTAGTTGGACTTCCAGGGCTTCCTGGAAGCAAAGATTTATGTAAAGGTTCACCAGGACCGGAGGGATTACCAGGACCAGTTGGTTATCCAGGACTTACAGGTGAATCCATTCTTGACGTGTAATATAACAACCCAATAAATACATGTAAAATGTACCTAATACGCAAGAGATTTAATGTAAAATTGTGTTCTGTATAATAGTATAGTCTCTTTTAATATCTGTTTTGTTTTGTTCTTCAATTCATTTTCCAAGGAGTTAAAGGCTTGCCTGGAGAAAAGGGAAACATTGGCTCACCTGGGGTTGGTTCACCTGGTCGTCAAGGTGATCCTGGCCCTTGTGGATTGGCAGTTGTTGGTCCACCTGGGCCTACAGGGCAAAAGGGGAAAAGGGCTCAAAATGGCGCGCCTGGTCAGCCTGGTAATGCAAATGTTTAACTTATCTTAGTCTATGTATCCATCTGGTCTTCTAGTTGTGAATGTTTGTCCATTTTCCTGCATAGTTTTCTATGCTCCTTGACATTTTATTTTATATTTTAAAACTTTACATCCACAAACATGAATGTCTTGAATGTGAAAGACCAACACAAACAGTTGTTTACTAACGAAATGGGGGAAAAAGCATGCAGTCTTTATTATGGCAAACGTTGTGTTAGTGTGTCACACCCCGGTAAAATATATTCAAGTAGAAAAATATATATATATATTTTTTTTAAAAAGAAATCTACAACATCAGTCGCCGAACTGTTGATTTCTTGGATTTCTAATAGTCGTGAATGTGCTCCCAGACACATTGAGTCAACGTTAGCTGCTTTTCTCAGGTTCTGAAGGAGTCTCTCTTCCAAGCTATCCTATTGGGGCTTAGATCCACAGTCTGATTCTTCTCAAAGAATCATCTTACTTAACCCTAGATATGTTTTGTGTAGCAGCAACAAAAACCAAACAAAGAAAACGTGATGCCATTAATTGCAAGCCAGGCACATGTCAAGACTGGTTTGTCTTCAAGATAGAAAATGTTAAATATGTTTTAGACATATTTGTTTGTTTAACAGTTCATTTCAAACATCATTTTAATAATCCGAATGTCAGAACTATTATGCTACTGTATATAAAATGAATACAAGCATAGTGCAAAAAAGCGTGATTTCATACATTTTCATTAAAATGTCTTTTTTAGGACCAAGAGGAGAACCTGGACCTGATGGTATTTCAGGACTTGGTCCAGAGGGAAAGCCAGGGAATGTTGGAAAACCTGGATTAAGAGGTAAGTGTTATGCATTATTACACTCATCCATTTACCACTCTGGTTGAGGTTCCAAGCTCTCGTTTCCACCTTCATAATTTCCCCCATGCTGGTGACGATATTTTTCTATAGTTCACAGGTGAGATTCTGTCAAATTCTTTATGACCATTTTACAGGAGACCCTGGTCCTGATGGAGCTAAAGGTCACCAAGGAGGTCAAGGCATGGATGGTAATCCAGGCGATAAAGGCCCTCCAGGACCGTTATGTCCTCCATGCGCCTATGGGCTTCCAGGAGACCCTGGAGAACCAGGTTGACTTATAAAGAGTTTCTAATACAACAATAATTTCACATCCAACTACATTTTCAGGGTGACATTGAAGAAGATATGAATGATTTGGTGAACACATAAACATACGACAGGTTCCACAGGTTCTTGATCCGACTGAGAATCATTACACTGTCGCTCACATACTAGTGTCTATTAGCTTCTCAAGGAGTGTTTGTTTGGACATCTATGCAAATTGTACAGCTCTTTAAGTTTAGGATTTCATTTCTTTTGTATGTATCTCTGGAAATACTTGTCTTATACATTCATGCTATCATGGTCGTAACGGATGATGGGTATGGGTGGGACGTGTCCCCCCCATCCACTCACACTTTTACATCTGCTATGACCGTTTAATCTGTTATCTACATGTTGTAACGTGTTTTTCCAAGCAGTCTTTAAACGCATCTGCCCTGGATCACAGACGGGAGACGTGCAGCAGATAAGCAGTTCTTAACAATGTGTGTGGGTGCGCACGTGTGTCAGCAAACCAGCCAGAGCCAACAAAAGGCACAAAACATTATCCATATTTTTCTAAATAAAGCGTGTAAGTTGAGTAATGTTGCATGCACGATGCAGATAAAGATAAATGATGATTTGGTAGTACATGCCAGTATGCTAAGCTACTTGGAAAAAATACTATTGTTACCTCTGTTACATTCCTTGCAAGTTATTTAATGGCGAGACTATACACAACCCTCTTACATTTCTGTGTAGAACTTATGTTCACTGTGGCTTTCCACATGTTTAAAATAAATCTTTACTGCCACAATAGCAGAGTCAGGGAGAGCAGAAGCAGTGGATGATGATGCTGGGTCTTCACAGGTAAGGAGAGGCTACAACATATTGGGTAAATATAATCAGGGAGAGCTTGCAGACAGCGATAGAGCAGGAGATGGATCTTTGTTTGATTTAGTTGTTAAATATTTATTTACAGATTTTATTTGGCGTCTGCATTATTTGCGTTTTTAAAGGAAGCAGGAATATGTCCTGCCATTTTTCTCGATCTTGATTAATTTTGTTACATTTGACTACAATATCGATTTTAGTATTGTGTCACTTCCGATGTTCGTGCCAATAAATTAAATTATGGGGCTTGTTACCATTACCTTGTCACTCCCATTCCATATTGTGTGATAAATTTGTGCCATGTCCAATTGCTAATGGGATTTATAACATTTCCTTATGATTCCTGTAAGAATATAATTACAATAATTTGCTTATAGGAATATTGTTTTACCAAACATTTCATGATCAGTGTTTTCATTTAGCACCTCATGATCTGGCTACTTGCCTTGTGGATGTCAAAGGGCCAATGTGTTAACTAAACCAGAGGTTGGCAGATAAAAGCTTTGAATTTGTTAGTATAAAGCAGCGGCCCTCAAACTGGGGTCCACAAACCACGGGTCGGTGGTCCAGGAAACACATGTTGTCGGGCCTGAGGGGGCACTGTTGAGGTTGCATCAGGGTTGACTTAAGTAACACAATGAACAAATATTTAACTTCGTCCACTTCATCAAGTAAGGTAAAAGCCAAATCAGCTAAAATTAGGAAGAATGACAAAAGTTGCATCGAGTTTGGCTTTATCCAGAAAGAGGATCTAATCAAATCTCTAATAGGTGTATTTAGAGATATTTTCAAAAACATACATAATTCATAATGTATTTAACAATACAAAAGGCTGTTTAAAAATACTATTAGCATGAGGAATCTAAAGGGGTTGTTGGAAAAAATGTTACCGCTGCTAAGGGGTCCCTGGCCACGAAAAGTATGAGAACCCCTGGTTTAAAGAACTAAAGTTAGTCCGCCCAGTGCTGTACTGTGGCTGTTGGTAAGTATGTGCTTCCTTAGCTACTAAGGAAGTAGACCTTTGAAAAAATGTGTCCCCCTCACTTCTGTGATGACACACTTGCATGCAATTACAATGAATTTTTTTTACATCATCCGGTAAAATGACTGCTACCTGTATTTTTGGTTTGAGCATCAATTTTCTTCAACAACTAATGGGTATTAGCACACTTTTTGACCTCTTAGGGAGTGTTTTCTCTAATATGTTCATGCAATTGCACAGTAATTACATCGTACAGTTATCTGTCTTTTCTGACTTGAACATTTAAATCTTTTTCCAATGCTAAGGTCTATTTGCATGCTTTTTTAATTAGATGAATGCTGAGACTATTCTTGTTCTGTTTCTGTAAGGACAACCTGGTTTACAAGGTCTTGCTGGAGATCCTGGAAAATCTGGACCAAAGGGACAGAGAGGAAGAATTGGACATCAAGGGGATCAAGGGCAAAGAGGTTCACCAATGATGGATTTTAGTTAGCCATTGTTTCAACCTGAAAAACTTTAACATGCTGATTTTCAGACGTTATTCATTCTGTGTTTGTTTACAAGTCCAGGTCCTCCTGGTGATGCCGGTATTGATTGGCAAGGACCATCCCAAGGATGCCAAGGACCAGATGGAGCCCCAGGAGACTCTGGTCAGAGAGGTCCTGCCGGTAAGAATTCCTCCATTTGAGACTTTATACATGATGTTACTTTGTAACATCCTCAAAATAGTAGTTTGTTGTACTTCCCACAGGGCCCAAAGGAATGAAGGGAGATCCTGGAGTTCAAGGAGGGCCAGGAGCAGATGGTGTTTCAGGTCCAACGGGCTACAAAGGAGCTGCTGGAGAGCCAAACTATGTGCATGGACCCCCTGGACCCCCTGGGCAGAAGGCACTCATGACTTAACAGAGATTTTTGATTAGGATGCTCTATATGTTCTATGCTGTAAAACATCCATCAGGACATAAACTCAGAACTCCAATTGTTACAAGAGTCTGTGGGTGTTTTTGTTTTTCTTCTTCCTCCCATTATGCCAGGGTGAACCAGGGCTGAGCACAGATGGCATGTTCAAGGGACAGAAAGGAGAACCTGGGACTGAAGGAAAAGTAGGTCCTCCTGGAAACCCTGGAACCAAAGGAAACCCAGGACCTGATGGAACAAATGGTTATTGATCCCTATCTTTAATGTTAAGCAGCTTTTGATAGAGTTTACTTTTTTTTGTTTTTGTTGTTAGTTTTCAGAATCTTATTTTTTCTTCACATTATGGTTGTTCTTTTTCTTCATCACCTTCTTCCTTATAATTTATTTGTCTTTCCCACTTTCTGGTCCAGGCTGCAAGGGCATTCTGGGGCCAACTGGCTCCGACGGCCCTCCAGGAATTAAAGGACGCAAAGGACCCACTGGACAACCAGGTATCCATGTTATGTCCTCTGGTGTCAATGGTACCAAACTCTATAGTAATAGAGTTTGGTCGTGTGGCCAAAAAAAGATCACAATTTTATATCTGTATTAACCAGTTCTGAAATGTATCTGTCCAGTTTCTAGAATAGCATATTTTTCTAAACTAATGAAAATAAAGGAAATGATCCCTCTTAATCTGCAATAGACTGGCGACCTGTCCAGGGTGTACCACGCCTCTCGCCCCATGACAGTTGGAGATAGGAACCAGCACCCCTCGTGACCCCACAAGGGATAGACGTGTTAGAAAATGGATGGATCCTTATTAATAACTTACTGCATTTTAATTAGTATAAACTAAACAACACAAATCTCTTTGGATTGTGGAACGTTGTTGATTTGAATGCAGTAATGAAGGAAACTACATCATATTAATAATAGGACAGAATTTATACAACACTTTTTTGGTCATACTGACTAATTGTAGAACATTACACAATAGTCAGTTTCACTCACTAAAAAATACTTTAAAAATACTTAGATAATGGTTTATTTTATGGCCCCTCGACCCAAGTCACAAATTCTGTATGGCTGGAAGTGGAGGGACCCTTCCACCATGGGGCCAGGACAACTGACCCGGTTGCCCCCTATTGACTTTTAAAGCCTACTTTTATCATTGCAATAGTGATTTTCTGTTTCTCACTAAAATCTTATAAATTATTTTAATTGTTCTACCTGAAACTACTTTTGTTTCCTTGATACTTTCCTTTTTTTTTTTTTTTTTATTCAGGCACTCGAGGCCCACCAGGCCAGATTGGGGACCATGGTCCAAAAGGAAGCCAGGGCCTTGATGGCATCCCTGGGTCCCCAGGTCAAAAAGGGGACACTGGTAACAAAATCCAGCTTTAAGGCTCTTTCATTGTATACAGCTGTGAAGGATTTATGATTCTGGCTTCATAAGCTGATTTACTACAATCGAAGCTCACTTTTCCATCCATCTTTCACCTGCAGTTGTAATAGGAGCATCACCAGGAAGGCCTGGTGATCCGGGTCCACCGGGTGAGTCAATGAAACAAATAGTCTCAGAATGTTCAACTTAAAAAGATTTATACTTTGTCATATCTGACAAGTTGAAATATTATAATAATTAAATATCATTGATGTGCTTTGATTAAAACCCAACAGGATTAAAGCACTGCTCCACTCCTTTTGCCTTTTACTATTATTCAACCATCATTATAGGCTGGAATGAAATATTTTACCGTTTTATTGTCTCTCTCTGCATCCATGCACATGTCTCACTGTGCAATAGACTGCAGTTGTCCTGCTGATTGGAAGGAAATTATACGAATTTATGTTGTTCACAAATGAATTCAAGGCCCAAAGCGGCAATATGATGTTTCAAAATTAAATTCTATAATATTTATGTTTTGCCCACTTAGTTTGGGGGTTGTTTGTAGTCTCAGTTAACAAACAACTAAATGTTTGAATTATAAACATCGAAAGCAACTTATTGTAAAGTTTTTCTGGGATTTTCTTCTGTAACAAAGGTCCTCCAGGGGACACTGGTCCACTTGGCTTGTCTGCTCCAGGGAGTCCAGGAGCAACAGGGGACAGGGGGCTCCCAGGTCTACCTGGACATCAAGGGGTAAAAGGACAACCAGGAAAATACGGGACCTGTGTTCCAGGGCCTAAAGGTGATCGGGGATTACCTGGCCATCCAGGAAACAAAGGTGAGTATATTGTCCTGGAGAATAAGTCCACCTATTTCAGTACAGCGACACATTAATTGTTTGATTTCAACATAGGCTACCCAGGCCCACCCGGTCCTCCAGGTCCCCCAGTGTCATGGCTTAAAGGCGACAGAGGATATCCAGGTATTTTAGGACAACCAGGTAATAGGGGGCCCCAAGGTGATCCAGGCCCTCGAGGTCCACAAGTAAGTGTTAGTTACATTTCCTTTACCACCAAACAAAAAGACTGAATGGTGCATTTGTACTAATGCTTTTGTTTTTGTTATACAGATGTGTAAACTGTATTCTGTTTTTGTTTGTGATTTAATGATTTAAATGTGTGATTTCTCTGTAACTGGAACTGTTACATAAATCCTGATTTATCTGTAGTTGTGTAAAAGAGGCCAGAATTCATTAGAAACGTTTTCTGTGTACACTGCTGCTTGTGTGTGGTTATGTAAGAAGTGTTAAATCCAAGCCTTACAGCATGACTTACAAAGTATAATCTTTTACTTTTTCTGTCCCTTATGCCTTTTAAGGGTCCACCCGGTATATCTGGATCCCCAGGACCGAGAGGAGACCCTGGTCCCTCTGGGATGCATGCCCCCCCTGGTAATCTATCATCTTTCAACTGCACACAAAAGTGTGATCTATCACTGCAAAGAGTATGGGCGCACAACTGATTTATGTTCCAGCAACAGCGACGAAATGCTTAGAACTTGGAAAACTGAAGACAAAGAAAAATAAGATTTATGAGACTTCATTTTGCTTTTGTCTGCAAAATCTGCTCAAGTGATGCTTATGCAGGAGGATGTGAGCGCAAGCTAATTAATTTAAAAACATCTTGCCATGTTCCATCTCATAGGCGACAAAGGAGATCCTGGAAATGTCCCAGGTCCACGTGGTCTGCGTGGGACCAAAGGCTCTCCTGGACCCCCAGGTCTGTCAACAGTTTTTAATAGTACAATGATATTTACTCAGTCTAAACATTCTGAAATATAATGCAGTGTCACTCATTTTTTAACAAATAACATTAATAATTGGCTTCTGTGTACTTGAAGGGCGCAAAGGTGAGCCGAAATTTGTTCACGGAATATATGAACCAGGATCTGTTGGCTTATCTGGCCCTAAAGGCAAACAAGGACTCCCAGGAGACACTGGCCCACCTGGATCAATGGGACCTCCAGGTGAGCAGTTGCACGATAGTTCAGTGAATACTAAACAATATTTTGAAGGTGTTTGTATAATTAAGATTTTTGCCATTTATACTCTCGAAACCATTTCCAAACGTGACTTTTAGAACTATAAATCTCTCAATCCCAGGACCGCCTGGTGTCAAGGGACCGCATGGAATTAGCCCAGATGGTCCTCCTGGATTCACTGGCCACAAAGGAGACAAGGGAAAAGCAGGACTGCCGGGTTGGTTCTTTGTTTGTTTGTTCCTGTTCTTTAGTCTGCACCTATTCATCAACAATTATCATTAAATTACTTGATAGGAAGATTATGTATTCACACTAGAGTGCTTCGGAGTTTGCTAAGAACACACAAACTCACCACTTTGTAATGTGAAACTGCCAAGTTTGGCTCAGTGAGATTAGTTGTCTTCCAATCGAAATGTTGTGGGTTTGAGTCCAGTTTCACACTGAAGAGCCAAACTGTGACAATGCTATGTCTCCCCCTGTGGACGTGTGGATAGCACACGTTTTTCAGAGAGACTGGGTTAGCCAGTTTCTTACGCTGCCACAGGAAAAAAGTTTTGAGCGTGCAGAAGTCGTGTAGCTAAGAATTACGATATACGATTACGATGTCAGGGGTCGGAGTACAATGGAGAGAATTGTTCGAGATATTTGAAAGACAACAATTGCTTTATTACAGCAAAGGTATATGCAATGCCCAAATGTACAGCATGCTGAACCTTAAAAGAGACTTCAGCAGCAGGCAGCCACACTGAGGAAACTCCTGTCAGATAAGAACATGAAACTGAATCTTCAGTCCACACGGGCTGATCAAAAACATTTGGGAAATGTTGCATTAGTCTGTGCCAGATTCAGATAGGATCTAAATTTGGCATTAACATTAGTAAAGCATGGATCCATCCTTGCATGTAGCAATGGTTTAGGCTGGAAGTGGTGGAGTAATGCTGTGATGGATAGATTATTGGAACACTTAGGGCCTCTTAGCTTAATTGAGCATTATCTAAACACCACTGCCTACCTCAGTATCATTATTGGTTATCAGTATTTTTAACGCAAAAGGGGGTCCAACCTTTTACTATCAAGGTGACCTAATAAAGTGGCCACAGATTTTTTTCTGGCTCTAAATCCTCTCTTAAACTTTAGCTAGCTTCATTAGCTTAAGCGGTTATTTTTTTTTTGTTTCTTTTAAGTATAGGTGCAACTCTGAAAAACTCTGAAAATTTGCACAAACATACATGGAAAATCCTAAACGCTCAACCCTAATTAAAGTTGCCTTTGTGTTATGTTGTACATTAATATGCTCTTCAGGTCAATTAGGCAGCCCAGGAATCTCTGGTCAAAAGGGTCTGAGAGGTTTGCCTGGGAGAACAGCTGCATGTCATGATGATGGGTTCCTGATGGCCAGACACAGCCAGACCATTAAGGTTCCTGACTGCCCTAATGGCACGAGTCTCATCTATGCTGGTTATTCCCTCCTCTTCATCACCGGAAATGAGAGAGCTCACGGCCAGGACCTTGGTATGAAGACGAGGATCCACGCATCCAGAAACAATGTGTATTTTATTGATTATGGTAATCTGTGTCTTTAATTGGGTCACCATAAAACATTGCCCAAATGTTTCTCTTCTAAAATCTCAGGAACAGTGGGAAGCTGTCTCCCTCGTTTCTCCACCATGCCCTTCCTGTTCTGTGACACAGAAAGTACCTGTCGCTACGCTTCTCGTAATGACTACTCATACTGGCTGTCCACTGATAAGCCCATGCCTGCCAACATGGTTGCCATCACCGCTGATAAACTTGCCCCCTACATCAGCAGGTCAGGCAAGAATATGCACACACATTCACCACAGCATTATTCGAATCAAAACAAAACTCCTCACTGTTTTATCTATTGAAAATATATACAATATTAAATGAGAGGTCTAGTTTTGCTTCTTGTTGCATTTTGTCATAGTGGACTAAATCTTTCCTGTTTTTGACAAGCTATGATGACCTAATTTATTTATATCTCCTAAATGACAGAATGATGGGAGAAAGAGTTATCTGAGGAATATTTGTTACTTTCTTCAAAGACAAGAAACTGCATACAGTCCCTAGTATTTGATATAACTGCCTTTCAGAGCTAATGACTTGTCATTTCAGCTTCTAACAATGGTAAGCTGAAATTTTGTCCCATTCCTCCCAGCTTGAATAAATCTTTTCTGCTGTGCCTGCAAATTTCCAACTATACCTAGACCAGGCCTTTTTGATCGAGCCTCTTAAACATTGGCTACACTTTCATTGACCCACTTTGTAACTAATTTGTCAGAATGTATAGGGTCATTGTCCATTTGGAAGACTCAGTGGTCTTTCTCAAAATGTAATGATGATCGTTTTGGCATCATTTGCCAACTGTAGTCTAGCTTTTCCATGTTGCTTTTTTTTATAAATCCTTCATACAAAGGGGGTTTCTAGCCCCTTTTGGTCCAGGTCTAGCTTCACTATGCATAATGTCATGGAAATGGAACGCAGCAAAACCCTGCTCTGGCTCCCTGAGCATGACCCATAGCCCCAGAAAGCTCCCCAGTTGCTGCACAGTTACAGCCCACAGGTCCCTAAGGGAGGAGTTAAATGCAGAGGACAAATTTATTTGGAATGTACACAGTTTCAATAGCATATAAATGTGGTTGTTATGATTATTATTATCAGATAATTATATTTGAATTTTTTTTTACCTTTCCAAAAAAAGAGTTAAAAAACAAAACAGGACTTTTTTCCCAAGTTTGAAGACGTTTCGCTTCCCATCCAGAAAGCTTTCTCAATTCAAATGTCTGGAGTAATGTGGAGCTCCAAGCTTTCTCCACACTACTCCAGACATTTGAAATGAGAAAGCTTTCTGGATGGGAAGCGAAACGTCTTCAAATTTCGGAAAAAAGAATTATCGTGACCTGGATGACTGAGAATCAGCTTATTTTACCTTTGTTTTGGGGTCTATTCATAAGATAAGATAAGCTTTATTGATCTCACATTGGAGAAATTCACTTGTCACACATTGGCTTAGTGATAAAAAGAAGGAAAAGGTGCATAAGGTATAAACAGTGGGTCCATATATATATACATTTGGGGTGACTATGTACATTCAGGGTGGCTTATATACAATTGGATTGACATTGTACCTTAAGTGGTACCAGGTAAGGAACAACAGTGAGGTAGTGCGGTGGATCAGGGACAATAAAACTCAGGACCTTTTGTTTTGGGGTCTATTCATAAGATAAGATATGATAGACCATAGACTATTGGTAGTCGATTGTCCAGTCAGCCTTTCATTTTAAAACTTATTCCCCTCTGGAACACAGGACCCACCTCCTTTCTGAACAAGTCACATGCTTCCAATGTTTGTGCATCATTTTCTGAACAGATCAAAGTGGAACCTACAGGCATCTGTAAATTGTTAACAAGGATGAACCAGACTCGTGAAGATCCACATTTCTTGTTCTGTCATCTCTCCTAAGTTTTTTTTTTTTTTTCCATGATGGATATCACAAAAGGAAGAAATGTATTTAAGGTCTTGTCTTAAAATACATCAACAGATGTCGGTCAATTTAACTAAAATGTTGTGAATTAACATATCAGAAGCTTAAAAGCATGACATCATCTGGCTTTCCCAAATAATTTAAGAGCTTAGCCGACATAAAATTCTGACTGTGAAAAAACTACTAGATGTCAAAATTGTCATTATAATGGAATGCAATGAATAGAAATAATTTATGTAATCCGAAAACAGGACATTTTTAGTCAGATGTCATCACAGACTATGCTGAGATGTTTGTCTTCATACAGTTATATTTGAGAACTTCTTTTTTTTTTATCTCATCACCGCTCTTTGCTTACATTTGATTTAGGTGCTCCGTATGTGAAACCACCTCCAAAATCATAGCCATCCATAGCCAGAACACTCTGATACCTGAATGTCCCAGGGGCTGGGAGGCCATTTGGACTGGTTACTCATTTGTCATGGTAAGAAGGCAAGCGTTTTAGCTCCTGCTTGGTCCTATTAGTGTTGGCTTCACGTTTTTTGTCAAATACAGTCAAACATGTTTCCCTGTGGAAGTAAATTCTTTATTTGCTCTACACTCTGAACGGCAACAAACAGGAGAAGTAGTAATACAAATTTAGGAAAAGTACAGAGAAAAGAACCGATAAGAGCTCAGATAGCATTACAAAAATATAAATACAGTATTTACAATAATACAAAAAAAAGTGATTTTCCAAATGTTTTTAATCGGCTGTTTGCAATGAGCAGAGCAGGATGTGCATAATAAACAAGTAAGATTCGTAGAAATAAGTACTGTACATGATTAGAGAGAACTGTCACCAGTTTAGAAATCTGATGACTGAGGGGAAGAATGGGTTCTTTGGTCTGGAGATCCTGCATTTCACACCAGGACATCCATGCATTGGACACCATATTCTGTGTTCTTTAATCATTATATCTTTCAGCAAACTGGAGCTGGGGCAGAAGGATCCTCCCAACCCCTGACGTCTCCTGGGTCATGTATGGAAAATTTCCGCCGAGTGCCATTTATTGAGTGTCACGGCAGAGGGACCTGTAATTACTTCCCTGATTCCTACAGTTACTGGCTGGCGTCTCTTGACCCAAACAACCTGTTTAGGTAAACTGTTTTATCAGTGATGGATATAATAATTCAGATGTGTGATTCAAATTTTTGGATAACATATTTAGCTTCTACTTTTTGTGCCACATACACTAATAATCTCAGTCCACTTCCCAGTTGTTGCCGATTTTTGTTTTTATTTTATTTATTTTAGTTTTTTGCTCAACTGTCTGAAAAGATCACTCTTTTATTCATTTCACTTGAATCTAAACTATTAAATGTTCCTTTCTTTTTTTTAAGCAAACCATAATTTCTCGTATTTTTATTCCTGTTTCTAACTACATCCTTTTCTCGCTCCTGTAGTAAACCGGTTCCCCAGACTGTGAAAGGATTTGCTCCAGAAAGAATCATCAGTCGTTGCCGGGTCTGCAAAAAAATAACCTGACACCCCGGCACTGGCACAGGCCGGAGAAGATGCTTAAAATCACAGTGTGTGAAAATGATTACTATTTTATAGACATTATGCAAATGCACAAAATTTTATAGATGTGGTGTGCTTCACCACAAGGGTGCTGTGACTACTATACCGTAAATAATGAGTGTTTTTTTTTTTTTTTATTCGCCTCAATTTAAATGATTTTTTAATTTTCTTTTTCGTGTTCTGTGTCATTTTGGTAATACGTGTTACAAGGAGGGCATTTGTGCCCTAGCAAGCCTAAACTTTGGCAATTTATAGCATACGTAAATAATGAATGTGGATTGATTTTACTTTCTTTTTATCCTTTCAACATCTGTTCAATTCTAATAAAAACTGAAATTGATAATAATATGAATTTTATTTTCCAATTTTCCGGTATGAAGTATTTCATATTTGAGCTGAGATTTTTATATGGTTTACTTTGGCTTCTGATAGTATGAGGATGTTAGTATTTCCTATACTTTTACATAATCATACTTGATGTCCAGGTTCTTTGGTGATTTATTTGTCTGCTTCAGGACATAACCTTAGTCGTAGCTGAAGGAAAATAGGAACTTACCTCTTAGAAAACTACGGCACCTTAGGTTCATGGATTACTTTACAGCCGATTCTCAATAACCCTGTAGGGTATTGGTTGATGCATATAGGTAGCAACGTGGATTCCTCCATATTTAGGTTCAGGATGTCGGGCAGCTGGAAAAGGAAAAACTTGTTGAACTTTGGCTATTGATGTTCAACCCAAGCTCAAGAAAACAGTTCCTCAATCAAAACCCAGTTTCTCTTGGTAGTCTGAAAGATATGTCAAAGAATCATCATTACAGTTTCCATGCAGATTTATATATATATATATATATAAAACAAGAATAATAGCTCAGAGATGAAGATTAACATTAAAAATCAATACTCAACATTTTCATACATTGATTTATTTTCTTTTATTGCATTTAGGAGCACATTCATTTATTTGTCAAACTTGTTATTGGGCAAATCATTTATTTATTAAAGGTGCATAGTGCAAGTTTTGAATTTAAATATTATTTATTTTCTTTCCAATATATGGCCCTACAATTGCCCAACATGTCAAATGAGTGATCCTCTATTTACTGCAGTTGCGTCTAGTCTAAAGCATCCATTAGACAGATCATGAGAAAGTGATTCAAAACTGATATCTGTCACGTTTTGTTCTGATGACCCGAACACACTACACACAGAGGTAGGAATCTTTGAGATTTTATTGAAGAGATGGTTGTTGGATGATGAGACCAGAGACAAAACTGCACGGGAACAGGGGTGTGAAGGATGGCAGGAGCTGACGACCCGGAGCGGGAGTCCATTAACTACAAAGTGGCCGGGAAGCAAACAGACCCTGTGGCAACGTCAGGGCAACAGATCAGAACTCCTCCAGGGCGGCTAGTCAGGTTAGCGATTCTCTCAAGCAAAGAACAAAAAACAAATCTTCCAAGGCAAACGGGGACTGGACATGGAGAGGTGGAGAACAGAAGACGGACCAGCACTAAAGTGAGGCAGAGGGAGGTTTAAATAGGAAGACTAACAGGTGAAAAGCATCTGACTGAATAATTACTAACAGGTGTGACTGACTGCAAGGAGAGTGAAGTGAAGGCTGGGTGGAAGGGAAGGAGGAAACTAAAATTTAACAAACTAAAACCCAAACAAGGTGGAAAAACTGAGAATAATAGTAAACCAAAGCCGAATCAAAACTAAACCATGACAATGTCATTTCAACTTTTCACTAGAGAAGGAAGAGGTCTGCAAAAATCCTGGAACTTACGCTATGTTCCTTTAAACATTTCCATTTTTATTCTTAATTATAGCTGGATTGGTCCTCCTTACTCTGATCAGTTAACGCTGTAATATCGCTAGAAGGTGTGAAGGTAGGTGTGAAAGTTACAGCAAAACCAGTGCGGTAATGACTACTCATACTAGCTTAAAACAAACGTGGATGTTTTAAGTAACAAACTATATACAAAATTGGCTTAACATAAGTCCTTAGCTAGTTACCAGAGAAGTAACTACCATTCATGGCATGTTTTTGTTGCCTGGTTCCACCCTGATAGAGATGCAAGAGTCTTGTAAGTGCTTGATGTTTACCCAAAGGGGTCACCACAAATTACGCTTGTTTTCCTCTAATATTTCCATGTTGTAAATGTGAAACGCTAGTTTTTCGAAATGGTGTGATGTTGCATTTCCATGTACAAATATGAAGTAATTTATTCCCCGACTCTAAGAGCATTTCTTTGAATTTCAGCTTGTTAAATGGAGCATGTAAAATACCTAACTTTATGACTCCTGCTGCCTGCAGCCATCTCCAATCCCTCTAAATATACTGATGTTGTAAAAAGATACAGTCTTTCTATGTTTCTAGGTATACTCTTTCTATGTTTTAAATACAAACAAATCCCTTTTGGATCTGAACATAAATTGTAGATTTATTTCGGGAAACCATCCTTATTTTCAAGTCTTAACATTGCACATTTGACCTGTGCCTATTTTTATGTTCTTCTAATTTATTTGCAACATTTCTTTACATTTTTCACGCTAAATACAATGACTGAAGTAGTGTCCCAATGGTTCCGATAACTTTCATGTTGATTGGTGTACTTTTAAGATGGACAACAATAACAAAACAACCATTAAAATATGCAAAGGGCAAGCACGTTTTCAAATAAAATGCTGGAGTTATTGCTAAAGCAATCAGGCTAGTCAATGGGCACAAGAGCATGCTGAAAAAGCCAAAGCTTCCCAGACAAAAGTAAAGTCTGTGATGATCAGACTTTTACCTACATCTATATTCTAATCAGAATTTGATAGCACATCAAGAACCGGCTCGTTAAAACGTGTTTTAAGCTATTTGTAAATCTCACTAGAACAAACCAGCGTTGCATCACCTTGAAGTATGCAAACCTCTCATGGTCTGGTGAAGACAGACGTGCTGGATGAAAACACCTCTTGCCGTGGAGAGCTTTCATCAGCCTGCCTAACAAGATTATTTCCTTCCCGACAGCACAGCTGCTAATTGTTAAGGCACTGTGTACCACAGCTCTGCACGTCAACTACAATTGGGTTAGAATGCCAATTTGCTGAGAGGTTGATGCATTTCAAGGTTGTCTTTTATTTGAAGGGTGTGTCCTTTTGCATTTCCCCATCCACCTCACATGAGCTGGAGAGGCACACACACCTTTAATATTACAGGTTAGATTCACATATGAAACAGGAACTGCCAATAGAAATGTATGAAAAGCATGCCTTATGGCTGGAATTTGGTATTTATTTACACCCGCAGTATTCTGCCTTCACATTTACATACCCACGGAAATGTATTCAGACCCTTTTAACTTTTTCGTATTTTCGTCAGCTCACAAATATTCCACAGATGGGATCAAAAGTGAAGGAAAACTCACACTGCGCACCACCATGAATACGTCACCCCCACTGCTAAACCTTTTAGGAGCACAATCATGCTGTCGGGATGCTGTTCTTTGGCAAAGATAGGAAAGCTATTTGCAGCTGACAATAAGATTGATTCAGCTAAATACAGGGCAGTCCTGAAAGAAAACCATTAAAAGGATGTTCACTTATCAGCAGGACAGAAACCCTTAAGATGCAACCAGAGCTACAAAGAAGTAGCTCAAAGGATAGCATTCAACGTCCTAGATTGGCCCAGTCAAAGCAAAGACTGAATCCCAAGAGAGAATCTTCAGTAAACAGTTGATGTAAGGTCACATTTATTTATTTAGCAGATTTAAAACAAAATATATTCAAGAATCAAGAATCTGTATTGTCACCGTTTGTTAGCATAGTGAACTTTTTTGAGACAAACGACTCAGAAATCGCTGAGAATCTAATATAGAGATGGATAACATAAAGCAATAAAACTTAAAAAACCGGTGTTCACAGGTGGGCTCCATCTCATCTGACTGAGCTTGAACTTCTTTGCAGAGAGGAATATGCAAAAACTGGTAGTAGGAGAAAAACACTTCAAAGGACTTTGAGCTGCAACTGAAGTGAAAAAGTACGTCTAACAACTGTTGAACCAGGGTCGATTGGTAAAAGCATTTGAAAATGATGCATCATTTTTCTTCAGCATAACAATTACTTTGTATTGGTCTATCAGTGAAAATCCTGTTAAAATGCACTCCAGTTTGTGATTATATTGTGACAAAATGTGACAATGTTCAAAGGGTTTTAACACTCTTGCAGGGCGATGTATGCAAACTTGCGATATCATAAACATTCAAAAAACCACAGTCCATGAAACATAGTTGACAATTTAAAGCAGGTAGCGTGGAAAAAAAATCGTATGGTCTTTGACAAATACATCTTCATCTAGATGCATCACATCTGTAAAGTTAAACAGAGCAGAAATTCCATTAAATCACATCACGAGAATTAGCTCACCGGGGTGCAACTAATGATAAATTGACCTTTATGGCCTTTAGATGTCCAACTGTTTCTGCACTGGCGCTGATTTGACTTTAAGGTAGAGCGGGGGATAATGAAATCATTGTTTCCTCCATGTTAGTGACATTAAAGTTTTATCTTACATGAGTGCACGGAGCACCTGGCTTACAGGATGCATTCAAACAACTCACAAGTTCCACTAATGAAATGATGAGGATGACCTTTACTTTTACGGCCAGATTCCTAGGGGTGGGGTTGGTTGGGGGGTATTTCACATTGTGGCAGCGACAAAGACCATAATGGTGAAAATGTCCTTATTTAGAGTTCTTGTCACCCTGATAATGGCCATCATAAAATTAGGAAGTACGCGCTTCGGTGCGTTGATGGGAAGGAACACAAAGTTGAAGAAGCTTCTAACGCGTCACCCGCACATCACGCTTCTCCTCCCTTTACTGTGCTTCAGCGCTATAAAACAGAGGTCTCGCTGTGTTGAGCTTCAGTTGAAGATTTTGCAGCATCTTTCTGGGGGCAAAAAATCACTGCGAAAAGAAGAACAAAGGAGAAACTTTCTCTTCCAAGATGGCCTTCCTTCTGTGCCTTTTGAGTGTTCTGTGTTTTGCATTATGCGCTGCGGGAAACGGAGAGATTGCAGAACGATTTGAAGGCCTGCAACCTCAGGAAGACTCGTTGCCCCCATTTAACAAACTACACGACTCCCTGGTAAGGCATTTATTTTATTCTATTTGTTTCTTCTTTCCAACACAACTTTTTCAATTCGGGATTCTATGGTTTTGTGCAGTACTCGATTAAATTCTGCATCTTCAGAAAACAGACCCTAGCCGACATTAGCTGTTAAAATGAAAGTATTAAGATGCCATTTCAAATTATCTTCTGACTGTTTTGGGTTATTTGATGATTGTTCAAACTGGAGATTAGAAATCAGTCTCGAACAACTTCTCATTTCACCTTCTATTAACATGTTTACTATACAATCAGCTGATGTAGAGATAACTAGGTTGTCCAATCTTACTGGACTACAGGTGATGGGATGTAATAGTATATTACAAAATGTTTCTTGCAATTTTTTTCCATCAACTTATTGTTTTATTCTTTTCTAGGAATCTGTGAACAGACAGAACCTGATGGATTTGATTCATAAACTCTCCAAATATGAAAATGGAATCTTTCGCCAAGAGTTCAGAGAAACAGAGAAACAGGGGAAGAATCAGAAGCGCGGAGCAATAAGTGGCCTGACAACTCAAAGACCCTGCAGAGTATTCTACTGGAAATCCTGGGCTTCCTGCTGACATCCTCCTGATTTACTGCTCCGACTCACAAAATAAATGTGTAAAGCTTTTTGTCTGAATTGAAAGGCAGCTCTTCCCCCAGCTGACGACATAATTTAGTCAACATATATCCCCAAAGGAAAACATGGACAATTGACCAACATTTAAAAACTGTCACAAAAAAAATAAACCATCATAGCACCATCCCAGACTATGTGTGAATGTTTATTTTTACTGCAAAATGTGCTGCCTTCCATTTTCCACAAAGGTTGCAATTCTCATCTGACTGTAAAAATCCAACCATTTTAGAGATATAAAATTCTGTTGCAAGCCAGAAAAACAATAGTATGTAGATCTTGTTTAGTGCTCGTCAATCAGACTAGCTACATTAGTGGGACAAGTGGTTAATAATTTAATATGTTGTATATGTATTGAAACACTGTAATAACATGGTTACAAAGCAGGATATACAGCATTTGATATGCATCTCGTTTAATGAGACACAAACTGACAGCTCTGCAAATAAATACATGTGATTATTACATTTTTTAAATCCATAAATGAATCATGCTGACTTGCAGCGGCTGAACTGGTAAAGGAATCCTGACAAAAAATTACTATTAGGAATGAGGGGATCCCAGAGTCCAACAAAACCAGAAACAGGACATGTGGTCATTTGTTGAATTGTCGTGATAGAATTGATTCATAATATCCTGCAAAAAATTAGATAATAATTGAAAATGGAACTTTTTAAGATGCATTTACTCAAATCTATTTGCTCAAAGTTCCATCAACATATAAAACAAACTCTTATTCAGGTCCTATCTTAGCTACCCAGGAGTCTTAGCTTATGAGTGATTCAGATAGCTGCTGAGAGTCACTCTGAGTAATGAGATGACAGAAATGTTTATCTTAGTGAGGAGGTGTGGTTGACCCTTTTGCTAGGTACGACACTGTCTTTTAGGAGCTGTGATTGGTTGATAATATGAGAAAAACAAATAACCCATTTGACTGGATTAACAGAGCTATAAGTAAGATGTTTACTGTAAAATCAACCTAAATCATTTTCTTTTGTCACCTGGGATGGAAGTTTTCTCCTTTCAAACCAAGAGGTACGGTCCAGAACTACTTCAGTTCAGAGTGAAGCCGGTGTTTACTTCCTGGTCCCTGAGCCAATAATATGAGAGTTCCCAGGGTTCCCAAAGCAGAGCGCAGAATTTGGTCATTTATCTTCGCAAAAGAGAAGCAGCCTGCAGACGTGGAAGCCAGTAAGAGAAGCAGATCAGAAATAGAACAGAATACATCATATATCTGTCCTGTGGAAGTAAAAATTCAGTGAGTAAATGGCGGATTGCCGTATTTGTTGTTCCGATTTTAACCACTGGGTGTCATTAATTATTGTTCCTTTAAGAAATCTGTGACATGATGATAAAACTTAGCAAAATAAAATGTCACACAGCAACAAAATATTTCAGCACATCTTATGTACATCCACATCATCGTTTTGATTTGATTGTTATGCTTACTTACCATACTGGTCTTTTATGTACCCGCCTGGAAAGAGAGAAGCGCTCCGTGCAAGATCAGACAAGATAATCTGATGGATAACAATTGTCTCACAATGGGAAAATTTGAGCGTGACAGTGGCAAAGACACAGACAGAGTTACATATGGTTTATAGTTGTGACAAACAAGCTAATCTAATCGTAAATTAGTTTTAAAGCTGCAGAGGATGAGCTTTATCAGAAACACCAAAAATAAAAGTAAAAAAATAAATGTCAGAGTAAATATTGCACAATTGTTGATAATATGACATTGTCTGGGGAGGAAAAAAAAAGATGAAATATTCAACTTATTCTGTAAATAACAAAAATTATTCTGTACTATTTTCTTTGTACATTTCTCCATTATTTATTGTTGATTATTCAATACTTTTATTATTTATTTATCCTCTGTAAAATTGCATTACTAAAGCCTCGCCTTTAACCCGTTGGGTTGCTGAAACTGATTAATTTCCCCCTAGGGGGGTGATAAAGTTTATCTTACTTACATATTAATATTTGTATGATTGTTAAAAAAGTTTATGCGCTTGTTTCTTCCACTGTTTAGGTGGTGGATAAGCCAATCAGCGCTCTCTGTTCCGACCATCTTCCCTGCTTAAGACATTCTTAGGCTCTCTAAAAGTCCTCCTCATTACCCCTGATGTTTTTTTTTTTTTTACTTTAGGAGCTCTCAAGAACTAAACGTTTGTGAATTACTTTTATCTTACCAAGGTAAAATTCCAAGAAATATCTCAGAATTTGGGAAATCCTAAGAGTATTCCTAAAATTATGTCACTAAGAGCTACATTCAGTCTTAGGACGCTTTGTGAATATGGGCACAGGACTATATATAGTCAATTCATTCCAATTGCATGTACATATTTAAAGTAAATTACATATACTCAATTGCAGGCAGAAAGCAATACAGCCAAGTTCAGTTTATTAAAACATTGCTAACATTGCTGTTTTTGAGACAGTGTGGTTACATGTCTACTGCTACAAAGCCTCCTATGACTGGTTGAATGCTAAAGGCAGGTGGATTCTGTACCTTGCCTTTATTTTCGTTGTATAGGTAATGTTTGCCTTCAATCTTGTCATGGTTTTCAGGTGACGAGTCCACATGCAGATACGAACGGGAGGCAATGCACAGTTTTAAGATATTTTATTTGGAAAACAGGCAGGTCTATGGACGGAACTACAGGTGAATCGGCTGGGTCAGAACGTCACGGCTGGAAAGTCTGCAAGAGAGAGTGAGTGAGTACTCAGAAGGAAGAACCCGGAGAATTGCTAGAAGTAGCGCTGATTACCATTAGGCTGGGCGGACCTAACCGGGTAGAAGTAGCGTCAGGAGAACTCTATGATACTACTCTGCTGGAGATAGGCGGCTAGTGGCTGAGGGCGGCTGATGTAGTTGGCGAGGAATCCTGAGCGAGCCTCATCGGCAACGGTTGACAGATGGATTGACCAGAGGGAACACAGAACCAACAGAACCCGGGAGAGGGGATCTCAGGCCTCGCTGGGTAACTTCCAGGAAGTATGAGGGGAGCGCAAGAGCAAAATCTGAGCAGGCAGGTTCCGCTGGTCTGTTTCTTCGGACGAGACGTCAAGACAGGTGAGTGCATCCAAGCACCAAAATCTGAAGCAACAGAGAGGTTCAAAAATTAATCCAAAAATGAAGAGTAACAAAAAAACTCACAAGCTGGTCTCCGAGAGTTGGGACTGAGGCCACGTCGTACCACGACTGGTTAAGGCTCCGGCATCTTCCATCTGTCAGCGCTCTGCTTAAGACGCCAGAGGAAGCCGCCTGCAACGAGCTGCAGGTGTGGACCACGCCTCCTCAGCCAACTAGACACACCTGAGGAGTAGAGTTAGAGCAGCCAACACAGAGAACCCTGACAAATCGGACATTTTTTCAAGAGAGTAATTAAGTTCAAGGCTGATGTAAAACCTTGGTGTGGTCCACCTTTCTATCTCCATCGTCACTGGAGTAGACAGAGAACCCTTAATGCTCAGACACAGCAAACTTTATTGATATTTAGTCCTCACACACTATGCTTTGTTGTAGCGCCACTTTTAATGTCGTGCTACAAAATATAGGGGTATTTGCAAAGGTTTAAAATAACAGTGGCATTCAAACAAAGATTTATTTATAAGAATATGTGTATCATTACGCCACTAATGTGAAAGGCTAATGGCCACTGATGTTTATTTAATATTACTGCAAAACCTCTGAGTCATTTAGATTATTTTTCTGTTCCACTTTGTGTTTCCTGTTTTAACTATTTATTGCACTGGTACATGTCATTTTGATTTCAGAGGAACTTATACAACATTTGAAAGCAAACTGCATACTACGCTATGTCGAGACATTGCCTTGTCCATTCTTTTAAAAGTGAATGTTCATTTTTCATGTTGCAACACTCCCATCTTTCTCAAAGTCCTTCAGACATTTTATGCTTGCAGCTGGCTGATTCCCAGTTGACCCTGATTGTGCGTGTCTGCGATGTTTAAAGTAGACGGTGGGACATTGAATTTATAATGAGCAGGAAGTGAACAGCCACGGTGGATATGTTGCTGCAAAGCCCTGTTTGTCCTGTCTGTGTGAGAGATGGCGTGTTAAATGAGCCCCCGCAGATAAGTGAAAACTCAGCAGGCTTTGTTGATGGCCAGCTACGCTCCGCTGACCTACAGACATAAGTGCTTTTGTTTAATCGTGCATCTGTTTTAAGAAAAATCAACCAAATTGTGTAACTTTCATTCAATCGTCACATTGCCAGCGCCCACCTTGTTCTTTTCTCCAGTCAAACGTAATTGTTTGATCCCTGTAAAATGAGCCTATTCGTTCACGCGGTCACTAATGAATATCAGAGGTGCATTTGACATTTTTCCTCACGGCAGATTGACAAAGCAAGAAAACATCTGCTTTATAGGTGCTTTTTTTTAATGCAGCAGATTCTAGCAAATCAGTTCTTTTCCTGCGAGTATTTATGTGGTCTGTTGTAAAATTACCAACCCCCATGTAATAATTCATCATATACATCCTCGTATATTTTATTCACGCAGTCCCCCTTTTTTCTGTGTTCCCGGTTCTTGGCTGCATAAAACTGTCCCGTAGCATCAATTATTCTTGCACTTATAATAAACACGTTTAGAAAGCAAAAAATAATACCCCTTAGGCATTTCTTTTGAAAAATGCCTCGATGTGCACTGAGTCTGAACTGTGCACACATGTAAAATGAAGACGATGTTGCAGTGAACTATATATATATGTTAAAAAAAATCATCAATATAAAACAGTTAAACTGCTGGGAAAACATTGAAGGGAAAGGTCCGAAGCAGAATGGATGCAACCATGGAAAAAGAAGACAAGATTGATGTGGTCGTGCTCGTGGTGCGGGAATAGAGATTAGCAGAGTGAGAAAGCATAGGAAGGGATGGAATGAGAGACATAAAGAGGATAAGCGAGGGGATGAGGGAGGAAATTATTAAAGCACCGTGTTGGAGCATAACCGCAGCCAAAGCTTAGTTTAGCATTCTTTCTGTGCTTGGGGTACATTGATTCAACAGGACATTTTTCCTGCTACAGGAACCACTGCCAGCACATGCTGCAGAGCTCTTTTAATGAATTAAGCGCACATAGGAGTGGGAAACACAGAACTTGTTATATTGCAGAGAGGGTTAGAAATCTGTGTGGGTGCAAGTGTGCACGGGCTTCTCCATTGTCTGGATAAGGAGCCAACAGGTTTAGATTCAGCACTATTAAAAACGAGAGCTGATTTAATTCACACATTTATTATCAGTCTCAGGCATTTGGATGGAAAATAACGACCCAGCTACATCAAAGGAGCATAACTGAGTCTTAATTGAACACGGGCTAATTATTTTTAATGAGCAGCGCTGAACCCCCTGCTTCTAAGTAGGAGTTCCCTCAATCACTCCCAAGAAGTATGAGGGGGGAAAAAAGAGACGAGTGGAGTCCCAGAGGCACAGACAGGCCCATTTCAAAACAAAAAAACTCAAAGGAAGGAAGACAGAAATGGATGATGAATGTTTTTCTGCTCACTCATGAGTCTTTAGAAGACAAAGAAACACATAAGTAACACGACAGGGGTCTTATCATTGTATCAAGATTCTTTGGAGACTTCTAATGTGGTAATTAGTATTATGTTTCTTTTACAGTCAGAAAAACAAGACAATTACCTGGTGAACTGATACCATTTACACATAAAGCCAATCCCTCAAACAGTAAATGTAACAGCTTTCTAGGGAAGGGATGGTTACAACCACAGAGAACTTGTAAAATATGCCAGCTGTGACCTTCAAAATCCCATAAGACTTATGCTACAAATTTACCATGTTAGCACAGTTGCTTTGCAAGGAAAGAAGAGTATAAACGTCTATGGAACCATAAGAAGGGAAATCTTTCTATGAACAGATATATTTTTCAAATATGATTTTTGGCATTTAATATTCTGAATGTATTGTTTCTTATATGACAGAAAAATAAAGTGTTGAAGCCTTTATCAGACGCACGTGGTTGCACATAGTTTCTATCCGGGGTCCAAAAAAACAATAGTACTCCTGCTATACACACCGTTGACACCAAGGATACACATAAAGAGCAAACTGGCAAATCAGCCAATTGGAGATTAGGTGCATTTTCTCTTAAAACAACCATACAACTGTTTTAAAAGCATAAAAATAAAAATTAGTATTTAAACAAAATTTGTTGTTTTATTAAAAGTGAAAAAAATGGGAAATAAGTATTTCTGTGTGGTAAACTTCTGGGTCATACAGTGGATGGTCGGAACAATAGTCAATAACAGGGCTCAAACAAAATACCTGAGTTTCAAGGGTGAACTGTTCGCTTTATTAAACTTTATGCTGAACAGATTCCAATATGAATTCTGAAGCCTTTTCATCAAGTCAGAAGCAGAAGGCAGAAGGAGCGTTCCTGCTGCAAATAATCAGCCTTATCTGTCTAAGACAAATGAATGAGCTACGATGGACGGCAACATGAGCGCAGAGGCTAAAGCAAGCAGTGATGATTTGTAGTCGGTACTTTAAAATATAATAGGCCAACCTGGTTCTTTTAATGACCCACTTTGGTGTGTTTTTGGTGCCAACTCAGCAGGAATTTTATGCAAGGCTCTTAATATACTCTTTAATGGGTTTTCAGCAGCTCTAAAGAATACAAGTAATCCCCATAGCAGAAAAAAGGCGTTAGTTAAAAACGCAGCTAAAAAAAAACAAAATAGTCATACCGTGAGCCTTACTTAGACATGCTCCATTCTGGAGACTGCTGTGCCTGACTGCATGTACTGTATCTGAGCCTTTCGCTATGAATGTGCAAACTGGGCTGTTGTGGGGGAAATTGTAGCAGTACAAAACAAAAAATGATAAAGCAAAAAAACAGACTTTGGCATGAGATTTTTAAAGAGAGTAGTTAGGTAAATGTGATGTAAGTTGGATTGGTTGTTCAGTCTTAGTTTGGTAAGTTTGTTTAACTGAGTTGGTTTTTCAGTCTTAGTTTGGTCAGCTTGTTTAACAGAGTTGGCTCAGTTTTGTGTGGGACCCAAAGCAGAATTTAATTTGGGAGCCAATTTATAGATAAGCACATTAGTCATCAAAGCACTGCTTATATATCTTTAAAATCCTCCGTGTTTGTGTAACTGTCCACTGTGCCTTTAATACAACAGTTTTATATTTCACTTGTGAGCAAGCAATGATAACCTTTAATCGACTGAATGACAGAATATCTTTGGTTTGACGATCACTTAAGTCACTTTATCTCATTTAACTCATGAGCAGCAACTAACATAAGATGATCATTTTAGATATCCCATCATGGTCTTTTCCCACTTATCCTTACAAAGTCACGGAGGGCTGAGGCCTTCCCCCAGTGATCATCGGGCAAGGGGCGTGGTGCCCGCTGGACTGGTCACCAATTCACTACAGGGCAACGCTGAGACACATGGGACCAACAAACATACACACTCGTCCGTGAGAACAATTTAGAGACACCAATGTGCAGCCCTCATTTAATTTTTCTTTTCTTGTCAATTTGCGTGATAATTCTGTACTGGAATAAGCTTCACTGACGACTCGTCTGAGGTGTACCACGCTTCTCACCCAACCACTGCTGAAGATAGCCCCGCGCAGCCCTGCATGGATAAGCAGGTATGTAGACCGTGGATGGATGGACTGATTAAGCTTAGTTCAAAATTGCTGAGCAGAGAGTAAATGAGTTGTGGAAAAACAAAAGTATTCTGCTTGACATTTTTTCCCTTGTACTTGGATGAAAAGGTTCATATTAAAGACACTTTTAAGTCTTGCAACACCTTTGTTTCTGTGCTTTTTATATGCTTACACTGAACATAAAAGTGTGCAAATCAAAACATTTGATACTTTATCTAAACCTGATCAGCCTAAACCTGAGGTCTGATCAGCATCAATGTATTTATTATTCAGAACATTTCATGTCCTCGCTGCGCTTGTTACCAGTTGCTTCCATTTGATCCACAGCACTAGCAGTGGAGTGTAAAATACTTAGTAACCAGTATATGTCATAATTGGACTTATTTCACTGTTGGCAAAATACCACAGTACATTGCTGGAATTCACTGAGAGTGATCCATTCTTTCATCGTTGTTTAGAGAGGCAGTCTGTATGCTGAAGTGATGGATTTTATACACCTGTGGACATTGAAGTAATTGGAAGATAAGAATTCATTTACAAAAATAAATAAATGACAGAAGATTGGAAAAATAAAAACAATGTCAACCAAATACATTAATAAGACAATGTTATTTTGTTCCTGTTGAAATTTAAAATGTGTTTTTTTTTTCAATCGTCACAGGGTAGAAAACTGCTTTTTTTAAACTGTTTTTGTTGTTGTCACATTCATTACTAAATATACTCTAAGTCCCTTGTTTCAAATGGCAGAACTAGACCACCATTCTGAATTACTGCCAGATTCGAACTGGCAAGCCATTTATATAATATGTATAATAATGGAGATTTGAAAAACTGTGGATTAAAGCATATTTGAAGGCAGAAAAAAAGTAAGCAACATCATAAACTAAACAGAAGCTACTGAGAAAGCTTCAGCAGTTCTGTTGCCCTTCCTGTTCACTTAGTCTCTCTCTCATTGAGAGTAGACATTGTCTGCCTGGTCTCTCCTCTGCTCTTTGCTGTGACCGAGGGAAACTCCAAAATAGAAAAGGACAAACACACACACACACACACACACACACACACACACACACACACACTCCTGCTGTTCTCCCCCGCGAGACGTCCGTAAAGCCAGGGGAGCATTCATCCTCTTCCTTCTCCGTATTCTCCTTGCAGAAGACACGAAAGGTCTGTTTCCATGACGACGGAGTATTAAGGGGGAAGGAGCGCCATCCCAAAATGACACATTGGATTTAAAGGCTATAGGGAGAAGATAAATCCTTCCGTGTGAACGATAGAGGCAAGAAATTGTGTTCGGCGTGATGTTTCCATATTATTAGTGCAATATTTGTGGCACTCTGCGAAATAACAATGTCTCTGTGATTAAGGGGGAATATGTGGAGGAACGGGCAACTTAAACACATGTCCTTATTTGGTGATTTATGGTTCAGTTATTTAGACATCCTAAAAAATGGGCTAAAATTGCTCTAATTTCTTGTTGTTAGTTTTTTTGTTTTGATTTGTTTTGGGTTTTTTTTTTTCAAACCAGAAGAGGATAATTCGAGTTCCTATTTGTCAATAAAAGCACATGATTGTGTAGCAGCATTCAGCCATTACAGTGTGAAACCGGTTGGTATTAACACATATCAACAGCATTCTTCCTTGTGAGCCTCTTGAAACAAATCCAAAAACCAAGCAACAAATCAAAAGTGAGGCCCAAGCTTTGTGGCGCATATCCATGATGGAGGAACTACGACCTGCTTTTGACTGCTGTGATTACCTGGCTGGTTGGCTGTTATGTTGCTCTGTCGGTGTAGTGATGTTTTCCCAGCCTGAGCAAGGTCAGTGCATGATTTGTGATCAAACGTTGTCTCCAAAGATGGATCTGCACCATCTGTACTTGGCTGAAGTGCAGAGAAGGGAAATGTGCGTGGAATTAAACTGCCAGTCAAGTGTTTTTCTCACCTTGGTCTGTCTGTTTCTGGATTAGTTTTGAAGTGTCAGACTATGTGCTTTGTCTTCTTTCCCGTGACAATAATGTCTTGAGATTGCTTGTGTCCCAATTTAACACTGAAAAGCAACCCAAAGCTGTGGATACAGCTGATCCCACAAGTCACACCTCCCATGGAGGAGTCGGGTGGAGTTTAGTGTCTAACTGCAACCTTTGAAACAAACAGGAGGTGCGGAGACGGTATAGAGAAGAGTACAGTGATGTATCATCAATAATTCGCTGAACCAATCACTCAGGAGGCAATTTCTTTTGATATCATAATCTTTATTCTTAAACAATCACTAACTTCATTCTGAATTTATAATCAATGCATATTTTTTTTGTTATGTCACAATTCATAATGCATACATGGGTGTGTCTGAATGCAGTGAAATCATCTGCAAACATAAAAATATTAAATTAAGTTCAATATTTCAAACAACCAAAGCCTTTGCCCCTCATACATCAATGAACCCACAACAAAGTGCTTTGCAGTTTTTAACCGCCTTACTCACTTCATTCACCTCCCAAATCTGTCCATTCTGCTGTCGGCTGACGATGTACATATCCGGTGTCATGCACCACCATAACTCCACACATTTCTCATTTACACAATATAAACATCTGTAAAAAGATACTTTTATGCTGGTCTTGCCTTTTGACTTTCAGTCTCACATTGATCATGATGTACAATTCACAGTAATGCAGTATTGCAGGAGGTGAGGTGGATGTTGAACTAATCTACCGTTAGCTCTTGCAGGTCTCCGTTGTGGGCCTGGATTCCAAGTGGTAAACCCTCCCAGATCCATGAAAATACACCCACTGCCGTTTGCTCTGTGCAGCTGAATGTGTGCTATTAACTGTACAAACTACCGACATGGCAACCAACTGTTTCCACCCAGATGTACAGTAGTAGACATATATATATATATATATATATATATATATATATATATATATATATATATATATATATATATATATATATATATATATATATATGTATGTATGTATGTATGTATAAACCTTCACTAAAATACTTCAACAAATGTTGCATATAAAATTTTTGGACATATACTCCCAAAGTCAAACTATTTATTAATGTTTTAGATTTCACCTCAAACATAAACTGTTACAGTCATGCGATGATCATGCTTTGTCTTTGTCGGGTTTTCTCGTTCCAGCCTTCCTAACATGGCTAGGGTCGGCTATGCGTCGTCGCCCTCCGATGCCGAACACACCGGGGGCATTGCGCAACGTGGGCTAGAGACCACAAGCAGCCATCCTCAAGCTCGACTCCATCACCGAAACAGCCGTGAGACTTCCTGAGATAGATAAATTAAAACGGAGGCTGGCTAAATGAGCGTGGCAGGGTACACGACATGAGGTATACCCGTCTGATCAGCAGGTTTAAACAGCCCTGTAAGTGTGTAGACTTATGAAAAATAAACTCTTTATAATACAGCAAATGGCTCATTCGGGGGGGGCGGTGGCTCAATCAAACGTTCAGCTTTCACTGTGATAGGAAAGCATTTATATTTGCGTTCGAAATATTAGCATGAAAGAACAGCGATTCATTAAAACAGTCAGGCACCCTGTCCATCAGTGTTAAAACATGTATATATAATGACTTCATAATTAACATAAAAGAGGTTGCGAAACTTAAAACTCTGGAAGGTTAAGTCATTCACCACTAAGCCTGCTAAACAGAGCCCAGCTTCTCTTTCATCCTAAGAAAAGATGATAAAGTGTTCAGCCAGGTAATACGTCCTGATTTGTCCGTATACTTCCTAATAAGAGTTATATTTTGTGATCTGTTACAGCTAACAGCATCTCTTGAGGTGCACATGTAAAGTCTCTTTTAGCAGCATTGGCTCAAAGAAGAGATGCTGGTAATTAGCAGCTGCCCAGCTTTTGGAGAAAAATCTATAATGTTTCGTTTTGTAAAGTTTGCACATCTTTACAAAACAACTAACAAACTTTGTTAGCATACGGAAACTGTAGCAAGACAGTATTTTCCTATTCTTACCTTTACCCACTTATGCAACTTTCTTTGTCAGTCATTTGTACAGACCAGCACACCAGCTACAACAATGCTAGCTATTGCAGTCCTTTAAAAAACATTCCAGATTGCCCTTTTTATGATATTGCTTGATGTAGTTCTGTCCTGCAGCAGCAGGATAACACGGGGAAGTCCCTTCCCGATGAGCCACATTGGTCTAACTTACAGTTACACACCTGAGTAAATTACATCCCACCATTGATAACGTTCAGCTTTCACCTTTGACCTTGCATTCAACATGATCTAGTAAAAAAAAGAAGAAAAAAAAAGAAGAAAAAACTCACATGTAACTGAAAAAGGTCCACAGAACCGAGCCTCATAGTAACTGGGATCCAACTCCATAAATCTGTCGTGATGGTTATAATGATAATGGCTAAGGATTTAATTTACAAAAATAAGACAATAAAGCATAAAAGAGCAACAATGTTTTTTTTTTTTCTTTTTAGGGAAAAAAGGTGTTGGATGAAAACTGAACATATATTAAAGCTTGTTTTTCACAACATAAAATAGGAATGACAGATATCTGTGTGTATGTATGTGAAGAGAGACCACAATTCCTTAGTTTTCACAGCCTTTTCTCAGTTTTGCATAAAATGTTGGTCAAGAATATATATATTTAAATATATATATATATAGAGAGAGAGATCTAAAACGTTTTCACAGGCAAGAGTTCACTTTTGTTTTTGTTGTCTTGGTTGTACAGCAGTAGCTCCTTGCAGCTGTCCCACATCCTCTTTTGTTTAAAAAGAGTATGTAGGTGCAGAAATCTCAAGGGGAGATGGTAAGATGTCGTTTTTTTCGGCCCCTTCCTCCTGAGTCAGGATGAGACCAACCCCCCCTCCCCCCCTCCCCCTTCCCACCCCGCTGGAAGTCCCTGTAACTGGTGCTATGTGGAATCTTGATTGACAGCTTTCCCTCCATTCATGGTGGGGGTCCCTGAGTTCTTCCTGGAGCGGTGCTTGTCCTCTATCTCATGCAGCGACGGCTCCCGATACATACAAACTGTGGCAGGAACGCAACCAAAAAGGGAGGAAAGAAAAGGACAAAGACAGGAGGTGGTCAGAAGGGTACGGTGTAAAGTAGATTGAAGAGATGGGCGTGCAGACACGGACAAGGTTAGGCGTGAGGCTGGGACAATTATACCAGGCTGAGAGGGGAAAGACAAGGGAACGAGGACACTGTCAGCAGGATTTTCTTTCCATCAAACTTCTTGACAAGTTCTCGTGATGAGAATAATCTCCTGATCGCATAAGTTGATAACAGTTTGTAAATCTGTGTTAAACATCCTATTATGACCATTCTATCCAATGGGTGAATCTTAAATCTGTCTTTTTTTCCCAGCATAGTTTCTCAATGTAATGTTCAAGTAAAATTTTAAGACTTTTAAATTTGTAAAGATTGGTAAGTTTCAAACAAGCATTATTCCACCAAATCTCTTAAAGCAAATAATTCATCATCAACAGTCGCAGTGTTTGTTAACGTTGTTTATAATGGCAGGTGGACATTCTGCACTGCATTCAAACTGTACCTACTCATGCTATTTCAAACAAACTCACTAAACACCAGCTGGTGAGACTAAAACACTAGAGAGTGCTTAGAACTTAAGTTGCAACCTCCAATTATAAATCCAGCTTCATACCGTAGCTGAAAATACATAATGGATAATATCAAAACAAAGCATACTGGACATTCAGTTCAAAACATTTATCTTGAAAATGCCCCTACAGTAGATACGTTTTACCATCTATCTATTTAAAATAATCACGACACTGAAGTTAGGTCTTGACTTGGCAATCTGCTTCACTACTTATTTGGCATTAAATTAAATTAAATTAGACCTGTTTTGGTTCAAAATGTTTGATACATAGACTTTAAAACAGTTTGTGTACTTTGTTACTCTTATTCCATTCATGAAAATATTTAGCTTGTTTCAAATCTTTGTTTGGTTTCTAAACCCCATTCGATCATGATTAGTTTAAGAGCGACACATTCAGCATAAAACCTTAATTTTAAGTGGCCTAGAGATCAACCCTGTGAAAATTCTGTTTCCAATGAGCACTTATTTATGTGTGGATTCTAACCTAGAACCTCGAAATTTAAAATGCAAATAGCTACAGTATAAACAAGTTTTGATGTGAAAATCAAAAATAAACAATACAATTTGAGCCAAAATCAGTTTAAAAAAAGTCTTCATTTGAGATAAACTTAAATTTTTAGATTTTCAATAGTTTTAATAACTAATTTTGTATGGCAACATTTTCCCAGACTTTTCCCAATCTGGTGTTATCCAGACTTTTAAAATGAGTAGGAACCCTGTATGTAAATTTAAATATAGTATCTGGCTGGAAATACTGAAGTAAAATCCTGCTGGATAAGAAAACTTAATAAGAAGCAAACATTAGTGAAACCAAAGTAAAGCCCTGACTCATTTAGCCTTGTAAGAAAAGAGAAAAAGGATGACACATTTTCCCTTGGCGTAACAACTCCCACGCTCACATAATGTCACCTTAGGATCCTGTTTGCAGTGGAAATGCAAACAAAGATATTACGCATGGAGCTATCTTGATATCCAGGGACTGTCCTATAACCCCCCCCCCCCCCCCCCCTCAAAACCTTTGGAACGTTTTAGTCTAAAAGCCGTTATAGACTATCCTATCCTGAACGACCAAAAACTGAGAACAAGCTAAATGTTTAAAAGCTTGCTTTAAACATTTTCATACCTTCAATAGGCCTGGGAACAAAGTGAGATGAGGGCTTAGTTTTCTTGACCCGATTGCCTTTCATGACTTGTCCCTCTTTTGTGAGGCCGAGGAACCATGCTCTGCCCGACTCTTGCTGCCGGTACACAGTGGACGAGTAGATCACGTAGTAGTTTTCAAAAACTGACTCCTTAAATCTGCACTCTGGTGTGAACATTTCCTGCATGAGAAAAATAGACAAAACTAATTACACAGACGCAAAGATCAGAGAGTAATAACTGTGCGAGCTGAGGCACGGCGTCTGCCTTAAAGACCTGCGTGTGGACGTTGCCAATGTCGGTTCAAAAACGTCATTTGTGTCCACACGCGCAAACACAAATGAGAGATAACGAGAATGACGGCACTGTTGGAAAATTAGAGAACAGCAGAAGATTTTTATCTTACAATGTCATGGCACAGCTGCAAGTCAAGGAGGAAAGTGAAAATGACGCAGTAAGGAGAGGTGGCGGCGAAAAAGGAAAGGACCTTATACTAGAGAAAGTGTCAGAACTAAGTTCTCTGCTAGATCCCAATCGTGACAGTAAAGGGGGAAAGAAACAATGCACTTGAGCCTCTAATCCATCAGTCTTTCAAGATACTGTAAACTGGGTCATTTATATAATTCTAATTAGGGTAATGGTACCATTCCATTTAAAGTTTGTATCTTCACCAATCCAAAACAAAATCTATATTCATTGAGCTAAATGTGCTGATTAATGAAAGCTTATTCCCAGCTCCCCATCTTTAGTCCTGGTCCCTGTTCGTACCCCCCCTCTCAGTGTCTTCAGAGCGAACGGGGCTGCATCATAAACCAATTCCAATCTGTTTTAAAGGAGGGGAAACGTGTCTGTCGATTACAGAGGCAGCTGATGCACAACAGCTGGTTTAGAGGATGTTGGACCGTCTCAGTTTTGGCAGACTTTGTACTGTGTGTGTGAGAGAGAGAGCGAGAGAGAGAGAGAGAGAGAGTGTGTGTTTACCCCTGAGCTAGATTTTATTTATTAATATATCCTTCAGGGCTCTGTGCCCTTTCACGGTTGTCTGTTTGACTGACAGCCCAATTCTGCTTCCTGCTGGAGGTGACTGTGCATCTATGATGCAATGGCTGGGGACACATAAATCTGTTTACTGTCATTTTATCGGGACCAAATTCAAGTCTGCATTTTATATTCTCAAATTTAGGCCAGGTAACCCCCATAAAGACAGAATGCAGCCACAGAAATCGGTTTATTTCTTTCCTCTAGGAATTAAGAAATTAAAAGCTGGGTTACCCTGCCCTGTATGTTATTTTATCCTGAAAGCTCAACCAAACCTCAACGGATCAGTTTAACAGTCAGTCATTTGATTATGAATTAATATTATCAAAAACTGTCTTGATGCTGTAAGCGTACGATTGCATGCTAATTTTCTTTGCCGCTGTACTCAGTGCCTTACAAAGTGTTCAGAGTCCTTGAACTTCAAAATCATGCACTACAATGCACTTTATTGGGGTTTCATGTGACAGAAGAAGAAAGAGCTGAGCCAGAAAGGCATGCTCTCAGCTTACCGATCCGTCTACGTTCCGACCCCCGCCTATGGTCAGGAGCTATGGATCATGACCGAAAGAACGAGATCGCACAGGAACTACCTGAACTGCAGATCTCCACACCTCTTCCCAAGTTACCATGGGCCTATTGGCTGCTTCTTTTCCTTAAAGCTCTCCTTGCCTGGCCTGTCAGTTGATGGCCATGTCTTGCTGTGTTTGCTGCTGAGCCTAATGTTTTTTTTTTTATGTTCATTTGTTTCATTCTAGGTGGTGTTTGAAGCATGAACAGAATGTGAAGACCCCCACAGGGTATAAACTATTATGCAAGGCACTGCGTTTAGGAGGTAGTCCGAAAAAAAATGACAAGCCATAGAGTTGTCTGCAGATTGGTTTGATTTGCCCAAAAAGTTAGAACTGCAGCCCAAGTATAAGGTTACAGCTGAAAATGCCACATAGGTGATAAATGAATACTGCCAGACACACGTATTGATGTGCAATACTTAATTAGAAAGCAAAGGTTGTATTATTTTTTTTTCATAAGATCTCAATTTCTGCTCAGTCATACTATTGTAAGTTAAAAGGAAAACTCAGCAGGTTGTATGTACGTGTCTAATTTTTTACCCCCCACACGTTCTTTCAAAAAGTAGCCAGTGTGGTCTCATTAGAGGAAAAACAGCAATGCTTAGCAGCACGGGGGGAAGAACTCAGTCACATGGTCGCACGTGTGAAAACGTGGCCCTGGTCAGCAGGTGGGAGGACAAGCTCAGAGAAGACCTGGCGCTTCAGTTAATCAGGACCTGCTGCGAAATGTCTGCTGTCAACCGGCAGGCACTTCGCACGCCGGTGGAGCTTCAGGGGTCACATTGCGCCTGTCTGACCGCACGAGTTAGAGTGTGAACATATGTGTTCAGGCGGGGAGAGGTTTGGCATTGATGCATTACATGGCAGCAAGCTGTGTTTTTTTTTTCCCCCTTCAGCACATACAATCATTAGTAATACTATTGTACCCTTCATATCCAGTCATTTGGATTTGCTGACGAGCTCCAGAATCTGCAACAAAGTTTTTACACTGACTGTTCATAAAGGGGTTTAACAGGGCTCGCAGTATTCAAGTACTTTGGTTGAGGATAACTGACTTAAAATATCAAATATATCAAGCATAGATTAAGAACTAGACTGACGGGGAAAAGCGGATGAGAGACAATTTATCCAAATTTTGCACATTGTGTTGTAGCAACTAATACCTATTAGTAATCACACTCACATGTTTTCACTAGTGACAAGGGAAGAACAAAAAAATTAATTAAAATAAGCATAATATGTATAAATATAACTACTGTTTCAGAATACATTTCAAATGATTTACACTCTTTTTAACAGAGTATTCCATTGGCACGAGTGATGTGCTGCTGCTGATGTGATAATTAGGTTGCATATCTTTGCCTAATGCCCATGCACTGAAAAGGCTCTTGGGTGAGCGGCTCTGTTCCAGTTTGAATTTCAGAAATTCAGTCATGTCAAATGTTGAAGATTTCTTGTTGTTTTCCAATCGTCCGTGGTTTTGTTATGGTGAGTTTAATGTGTTTCACAGCTTTAAAGTTCAACTTGATTTTTTATTGAGTTGCTAAAATATGTTAACGTCACGAAAACATAATTTCTACCTTCAAACAAATTGTAAGGTCAGGGTGATATCAATAAAATCTGAAAAAATAATAAAAAGACATAATCTATCTGAGTCAGTCTGGCAGTTGTTTGCATTCTGCGTCCAGATCCTTCCAAGGAGCAAAGCAGCTTTCTAAGTCTACAAAAAAGAAGGTATCTTCAGATAATTATATGGAAAGGATAGGAAGTAGCTACAGTTAAGTAGGGCACTAAACCCTTGTTATATGTGAGGGATTTACCCCATCTGATAATCCCAGACCTAATATTAACCTCCTGGGGATTTTATTATCCTTTCCAAGATTCTGATCCAGGATTGTCTGAACATTACTTAATGTTGATTACAAACTGTATTTTTTCACTTCTATCCTCTACCAACCGCTTTTATCTCCATATTTCTTCTTTTTTTTTGTCAATTACTTAGAATCAAAGTTTTGCCTGGAAGAAAAAGATAGACTAAAGCTAATTAACCCCATATTGGCGCAGCATAGACATGGCAGTGATGTCACTGTAATACCCTTAGTGCAGCGCAGGGGCTCATTTTAAAACCAGCCATGGAGCAAATGCTGTGCTTTAAATGACTGGAACTGGTGTGTGGGACAAAATAAAAAAAAGTCTAGTTAGTCACTTGCGTTGCTTTTCCTTCTCCATTTATTTTGAAGACCAAGCTATCACGCAGCACAAGAATATAAATCGCAGCTTCAGTCAAAAGACACAAACAACCCGTTTTTCTTCCGCAGACAGGTAAAGGAAAAAGCGACAAGCCACTTAAAAAAATACACATTATCATTAGTCACCACATTCATTTAATTTCCTTGCTCAGTCCTGACAAAGACTTGGTTTCAAATGGTAAATGGCCTGTACTTGTATAGCACTTTATCAAGTCTGACGACCCCAAAGTGCTCTTCACTACATTCACTTATTCAAACCCTGATGGTGGCGAGCTATGTTAGCAGCCACAGCTGCCCTGGGGCACACTGACAGAAGCTGCCATACATCGGCACCACCGGACCCTCTGACCGCTGCCAGCAGGCAATGCAGGAGAAGTGTCTTGCCCAAAAACACAACAACTGAGATGCTCAGAGCAGGGGATCGAACCAGCAATCCTCCCAGGACAACCTATCTAACTCTTGTGCCAGATAGATAGATAGATAGATAGATAGATAGATAGATAGATAGATAGATAGATAGATAGATAGATAGATAGATAGATAGATAGATAGATAGATAGATAGATAGATAGATAGATAGATAGATAGATAGATAGATAGATAGATAGATAGATAGATAGATAGATAGATAGATAGATAGATAGATAGATAGATAGATAGATAGATACCAGAGGGAAACAGCGAAGGAACAGTGGTTAGTTGCTGCTGTGCAGTAAAGTAGGTCATATTGTGTGTTATAAATAATGGAAGAAAACTCTTTATTGTAGATGCTCAGCCCCCACGCACTCCATTGCTAAACACTCTGCATTATCACCCAACTCACCCTCATCTTTCAATGAGCAACAGCCCCAACAGCAAGCCCTGCACTCCAAAATACAAAGAAGCGAGCCACCCACTAGTTTTACTGTGTGCAACCCATTTAACTGATCAACAACAATTGTATACTGAAGCTTGAGAATTAGTCACATACAAAACACTTGGATAAAAAAAAAGACTGCAATGTTGCTGGAAATTGCAGTCTAACAGAAAGCATGGAAGCAGTGGAGCCTTTCACATCATTCTGTCAAAACTGCAAAGCGCCAGACGAAGCAAAAAATGAAAGGAGGGAAGAGTAGGGAAGGGTTCCCTTTATAATTATTTCCCTGGGGGCAGGAGGGAACGAGGAGAGCTGCACATCAGTGCTTTGCAATAGGATAACGAGAAAACAGGAGAGCATAAAAAAAGCAGTGACAAACTTTTTAAGTTTAGAGACAGAGGAGAGAGGTCTGGCAACCTTAAAGAAGAGGAAGTAAAACCAGCAAGTTTACAGCAGAACGGGTCAAATGGAGAGCAAAACAATTAAGGCAGGGACAGATATTAGATGTGAGAAAGTAGGAAGGATTGTAGTGAATGGTGTGGCTGCACCATGAGGGTGCACAAAATGTGTGAATGTGGAGCAGAAATGCACCTCTTTCCTGTCTTCTCTAGAGACTTTCAATAGTCGCTCATCTGAATATTTCACAGGTAAATAATGGCAATAGCTGAAAAACAGGCAGCTTTTACTCGCGGTTGGCATCATAATTTAGCTTGTTTATTAGCGTGTCGTGCCAGTCTGTGTTTTAAAAGCCTCTAAATGTTCCAGCTTACTACCCACATAATAGATATTAAAGCAAATTGTCCCATGCTTTGCATTTTTTATACGCAGGTCTCCATGTGTTTGGCCAAGTGTGGATCAGGCTGGACTGCTACTGCGGAAATGACCTTCTTTTGCAAAGGTGAAAAGTCTGCTTCTCCGTGTGAAAAAAATAACAAGATGTACAGCTGATAGCTGCCATTTGACTGTATGGGACGTTACTGCTCTGAATGACTAATATTCCACTGACTGCGATCCGAAAGATGATGTCCTCAAGCAATACGGTGTATTTGGGGGTCTTAAAGCATCTCTTAACTGAGAATCATTTGGAGAAATGAGAAACCGCACCATCTAGTTGTAATTAAACTTTAATTAGGCATAGATGGGTGGGTGTTGGGGTTTTATTGTAGGTGTTACAGTGAAGCTGTGAATTGTGGGTATGTTTATGAGCTTGTAGCTGAGAATGAGTCCATCCACCTGGGTGAGTCATTATAGCATTCGCTGAATGACCTTCCGCGAAATTGCGACTGGCTCACACATCTGTCAGGCGATGCTGGAGGTGTACAAAGTTAAGAAATGTTGTCATAAATAAATTACTCTAAAGCTGTAAGACTTAGCAATCTGAAGAAGAAAAAATTACACCACTCATTTCACCTACTTTTGACTTACGTGCCTCAGTGAAGCTTTTCCCCAGTCAATAAATCCATTGAGGCAGCAAGATTGAAAAGAACTTCACTGTGCCCTTCAAGTATTTATGAAAAGAAAAGGTTTGATAGTTTGTTAAGTCCAACTCTTGCTTTTCATTTATCATGGGTGAGTGGCATTCAGACAACCATCAAACACCTCAGCAGAGGTCTTCAGGTCTTTTTCTCTAATCAGTATTAACACGTTCATTTGGATTTAAGACATTACGGGTTCAACAGGTGTGAGCTGAAAATAGGACTGACACAATTCCTTGAATGACTCGAGGAACTTGATTACTAAAACTCCTCGAGGAAAATGATCTGCCTTGATAGATTCTGTCTAAATATTCGATGCACTGTGTACCGGCAGGGTGGTTATTTGTGTAGCACTATGCTCTCCCTTCCACTAATGGTAGCCTATGCTGCTGATGCATGGATGCCATCAGCTATGGAGGGAAATGGCGAGGGGCAGAAAGAAGCTCAGAGAAAATGACAGAAAGCCTCAAAGGGTGTGAGATCAGTTAACACAGCATATTGTACTGCAAAACTGAAACACCTCTCCCCTCCCCATGGGGAGGGGGTAGTTGTTCGTTAATTATCAACCTGTGCTTTGAAAGCACACCAGAAAGAAGGAACACTTCAATGAACAACAGATTTCCGCAGATAGTGATGTGTTTTGCGCCAAATATGATGTTTCGTAGTGAATTGGAACAGTAGGCTTGCATCTAGTTAAAGCCAGCCCCCAGTTTCTACCCTTTGCTGCTTAGCTCGCAAAGTGCTTCACAGCAGTTGGCCAGCATGGTAGCCATGTGGCCGATCCCAATAGGATCATACCATGTGAAAACAGAAGGGGGGACGCTCCACTGCAAATGAGACAGCAAACAACAGTGAGGCGAGTGTGTGAGTGCGTCATGTCGTTGACAACCGAAAACATGACATGAATGTCTGCATTTTATAGATGTTTAGAAGAATAAAGCATAGTTGCAAAATCTAAGTGACTTAAAAGAGTAGATAAACCTCCAATCAACTGTTTTTGCAGATAAACTGTATGAATCGGGCCTTAAAGGTGCTATATTTATGATACTGTGCAAATGATGATATTTTTATACTTTTTAATTCCCCAATAGCTGACCTAAAACCAAACAAACGGCGGACCTTTTTGGGTTGGAGGGTGGCTATTGCAGTTGATTTTTCCTATTGGTTAAAAACGGTACAGTTTGGTCGATGTCTACACCCCAGCATTCGGGTATAAAACCCTCTCGTTCAGACACACGACACCAGTTTGAAACTCAGAAACTGAACCTATTTTGTTTCTTACTTCTTCGAAGCGTCCGTTTCGGGTATCGCTGAGTCAGCACCTTAAGCCAGCGGCTTGGACTGGTAAGGTTCAAGCTCGCTGGGCTCCACAAAGCCTCCCTAAACCTCTGGAGACAAAAGTTGGGTGAAAGATTCTGACTCTCAAAGACCAATTTGTGGTCAAACGACGAGACTAGCTCTGGTCACTTACCATGGTTTCAATATGTCAAATTAAGACAGCTGTCACTTTCGCTCGTCCTGACTAGACCCCCGCTGAACCCCCTCCATTAATCTCAACATGTGGTCCTGCCTCTCATTGTGTCTTGGCACTGCCCATTATGGTGGAATTTTTAAAAAATTGTCTGGGAGCGGGTTATGCTTTTACATCGGGGTTAGTTCCACTTATGACCTGGTTTCACCACAAACCCGCACAGACATGTGAGAACTATCCATCGTACAGTGTAGTTAAGATGAGAGGTGAGTGCTGGTTCTGTGGATATGTTTGCACTTTTGTATTAATTTGCGCAATACAAAAGTTTGAATAAATATCACACCAAAGCCAGAATGGTTTTGTAACAGAATAAATGCACAAAATTTGGGGATAAGGAGCCAACAAATGAATGTCCAGACCCAATACCAGTGACCACAACGCAAATATGTTTATCAGGCTTTATCTTGCCAGAATGAAAACATCATCATACAATCCAGGGTTTCCCCCAGGAAATGGACTAATCCTGGCAGTAGGGGTCGTTGTAGGCTCTGTGTAGTGGAGCTGAGGGTAGGGGGTTGTTGCGGCATGCACCAACCAAGGACGATCTCCCTTTTGTAGAGGGGCACAGCGTGGATGTACTGTGCGTCGAGCTAATAACAGCTAGCATGTTAGCTATTTAGACCGGGATGTTTTTGCTCGGACGGGAACTTTAATGAATGTTTCATGTCGCTCTCAAACATTGACGGATTTAAAATAAACAGACAACGCTTAGCCTGGGGAGGGTTAATGTTGCAACTGAGAACTTAGTTCACACTAACTTGGTGGTGAACTGGGAACTTTATATGAACATTAATTAATTCCTCTTAATCTGGCCGAACTCAATCTAGACCAGTTAGGCACAACTTTTAACTCTTTATCCTGAAGAAATACTCACAACTGAGAGGCACGTATCCAATATAGTCAATGCAGAGCCAAATTGCATGTATAACAGCATGGCACAGGGGATTTTAGAATCTATTTCTCTGTCTGATAAATGTACTCATATTAAAGGTTGGAATTTTATATCTTTTCATTGTGAGATAATTTTATTGCAGTAAAAGATACATTTTTAAAAGGCTTGATTCCAGGGTGCACCAATAATTATGGGGGATGCTGCGTTTAATGAACATTTTGCAGTGTCAGAGGAATTTTGAATTGAAACGAATGTTGAAGAAGGCAATAAAGTTTCTATTCATAGCTGCTGATTTAAAATTTTATTAGCAGCCGGTGCAGGAGCAGAGAATCCCTTTCAGGAAGGGAGCGCAAAAGTTAACAGTAAATTAAATGCAAAACATGTGCCGTGCTTCTTCAAAGACAGTGGGGGAGTAGGTGCTGCGGCGCAACAGAAAGCCACATCTGAGGAGCTACTGAACTAAGAAGAGATAAAAGGCTTTGGATAAGCTAAGTATTTACAGCAATAGAATAATAAAACAGACAACGGCCAGAACAAAACACGTGTAAGCGAATAATTACGCGTGACAGCGACAGAGAGATTTGCACAATCCAACGGGCCGACGGAAGCTTACCGAGCTGTAGAGCATGCCCTCGCCATTCATGCCGATGTAGAAGCCGCTCTTCACCCCTTGGATGGCCACCACTCTCAGACCCACGGGAATAAGATTAAACAGGGCTGCAGAGCGCAGCAGATTGAGGACGAGGCAGGGAGGCACAAAGAGGCAGAGACAAAGGAGAAACATCAGATACAAAAGGACAGAACAGGACAATTGAGTTTGCACTTAACTCTTGTAGACCGCACAAAGCTTTGATCTGTGGGGTTTTTGGCTATCTATCAGGATTAAAGTGAAAAGGAGACGGATAACGGGAACACCGCCACACTTCAGGGTGAAGTATCGGCGCTAAAGCAGAAATCTGAAACTGCTATATGATACTAGGGCATCTCAATCACGTAAACATGTGGCTGGCTCGCTTAAACACTTGACAGAGGTTTCAATTTTGGTTTTGAGAGCGCTAGCCGGCTCATACAAATTGTGCAACTTTGTATGCAAATGTCACACTGAGGGAACGTCTCATTGGCTCAATCTGAGTCGCTCCGATTAATTATACAGCGTATCAAATATATTTAACGGTCGAAAAAAATACATTCCAGACAATTACAGATGTGGGTAAATTTGTTTACAACCCAGGCGGAAAAAATGTGTAACAAGCCTTAGGATAAACTATTCTTTTACTGCAGTAGTATAGTTACACAATAGAAATTGCATTGAAAATACACTTGACTATATTTATTCTGTGAGGGGGGGGGGGGATCCCATGTTAATAAATAACACCAGCACCATAACAAACATAAACATGAAGCATTTGCTAAACTCTACTGAGATTTTGGAAGGTACATTTACGCTCCCCTTATGCACGTAAATAAGTAAACCCGTTTCCGAAGTCGTCCAGTGCCGTTGCCCCACATGACGTCAATTTCAATTTAAGCCACTGGATGTAGAGAAAGGTTTCTTACAACAGCAAACACGGTGATGGTGGAGGAAATTTTGATAATGTATATTCTAAGAAAGAGGCCTAAAAAGAGGCACCTCAAAAGCCAGAGGGACAGACCCTCTAGAACATATTGTTGCATATCGATGGAAAAAATATGTAGTTCCTCCATTTTCCCATCATCTTCATCATCCTCTTCCTTATTTTCTCTGATCATTACACGATTTGAACCGCATTAACCCGGCAAATACCTGTTGTATTGCTCTGTTTGTTTGTTTGGATGCACATTCACAAGCTCCCTGATGATGGACTAAAATACAAGAAAAATGAAGGCAGAAGACAGACAGGAGATTCTGCCAATATGCGCCTCAACGTTGAGCATTATTGGACCGTGACTGGCACTGTATGATTTTGTCAACTCAGACTAATGTTGAGATTTATAGCGACAAACACTTCAGGTGAGTTTGCCGTAAAATGGAGGGTCAATATGTGGAAAAGCACCTCAGCCCAGCCCAGGGTAAAGGATGGCTGAGGAGCTGCGATGCTGTCGGCTTGAATTCTCTGAAATACCAAGACATTTGAAATGAAGATCTCCTGGCGTATGTCAGAAAATGGAAATGGGTTGTCATTGAGTATTTCAACAGGATAATGATAAAAGATATATGGCTATATGAATGTAGGGATGGTTCACCAGACACAAAAGCAACCTTGTACTGTGGCCACCTGGGTCCCTAAACCCTATAAAGCCTTTAGGCTGGGGTGAAGAGAAGACAGCAAAAGAGAGGAGCCAAAAGAGAGAGGAATGGTAAAAGATCCCTCTCTGTCTCCGCTCCAACGTTGTGAAATGTTAGAGAAGAAGGCCGTGTGCAGTACTGTTCCACACTGCATAAATGCCCACAAATTAAAAGTAGGATTTTTCTAAATTTCTCAACGTGAGATAATGCTGCTACAGTGATAGAGTCATTTATTTTAACCATTTTAACAAAACTGACACAAGTTCCGTAAACTTTGTTTGCATCAGTTTTATCTAATTAAAGCAGGTAACGTAACTTTGTTACTGTGATGGTGGGGTTTAATTTGATTGTCACCTTGTTTTCACTTAACCGTTGTTGAGCGTTAACTCGTACATTAAGGCTCTGTTTTCTATTTAAAGCAGTCCAACTTCAAAATACCAGCTGGACACGTCCGACGGGACAGAATTACGGTGGTTTAAAAACCAAACAGCGCTTCGATGCAGGAGCAGGATGCCGATTGTCATTCTTTGCCTCTATTTAGTCCCCCGTCTGAGCTGTGACTTTGACGGACATTGGCCCGGTGAAGGTGTGGGACACACTTTACCTACGGAGAGCAGGAATGATTGCTCTGCAAGTGCCGGTGGGGACTATCAGATAAAACTGGCAGGGAAAAGTAGAGACGTGCCAACACAGGTCAGTCCTTTGAGCTGATTCAATTTCACTCAATAAATATCGACATGCTGCTTTTGCCTGCCAATGGTTTAAACCTGCCCTCAGGCCGCTGGAGCATAGATGCACTCTGGGCATTCATAAAAAGGCTTTAAATAAGCAGAGTGCAGCGTTCAATTCAGTTTCCCAGCTTCCAGATTTTTTTATTTAGTTCTTCACTTTATACTTTTCATAACCATTAGTCCTTCTGATGACTGGTAGAGACTGTCAAGCACAACTTATCCTGGCGTGAAAAGACATAAAATATAGGCATGCCGCAGGACAATTCTACTTTAGTTCTAGTCCATTGTTCTTGCACTAATTTGTCATTTAAAAACGTTTATTGAGTTGACAAGAGTTGTCATTTGGCTGCTGCTGAAACGTCCGGCTTTTCTATTTTCAGCCGCTGATGGATTTCATTATTACAGCGGCAGCGACTCCTGTAAAGAGTATCTGATGACTATCCTGAAGGTGATTCTTCTTCTTTAATACCCTCACCGGCAAAAGAGAGCAGTCTGAATGGCATGGGAAGAGTTTAAGAGATTTCTGGGGATCTTCTGTTATAAAACAAAAAAAAAAAAAAAGCAGGCGATAAAACAGGTTGAAACGCATCAGTGAAGTAAAAATCCTTGAAAACGGCAAATCTTCCAGCGGAACGGTAATCTGCAAATCCCGCAGCTAGGCTGAGGAAATTTTATTTGACAAGAAGGCTGCCAGCACAGCAGGAATCACTCATGAAAGGTTTAAAAGGACATCCGGCTAAAATGTGAAACATCAAAGGCATATCCTCAAATCCAAATATGAACTCCAAATCCAAATCTATCTGTAAAGTTGTTTACATTCTAGTAGTCCTGTTGTGCTTGTGGTTAATAGATTCCTAATATTTGATTTGTCTGAATACAGCATGTTGGTCTGTGGTCAATATAACTAAAATTATTTTATATTAACTTTATAACTGCACTGGCCAGAGAAGGTTATATTTTAAATGTTAATATTTACAATATAAATGTCATTATTAAAACAACTAACATAAATGTAACTATATATATATATATATATATATATATATATATATATATATATACTCTATGTGAAATATTTCTTTCAGTTTAATGCCATCCTGAGCAAAATCTCCTGTTGAAGACCCACTTCCTGCTAATAAAGGAGAACTTCTACAGTTTTGTGCACAAGCAACCTTGCTGAAGTCTTGAAACTTTGAAAAATGACCCTAAACTTTGACAAAACCAGCAGAAATTGTGAAATTAGCATTAACATATGACCCTGTCCTCATTACTTTCAAGTGATAAAGGTTTTTGATAGTATGTGTTAAGCTGGTGCACTTAATTACCCTAATTATTCACAAAGTCTGCAATGCCTGTCCTGCTTTGTGTCTATGTGAGACTGTGTGGGTCCTATTTGCCACTATACACATTTGTCTGCAAATAAATGATTTTTATTTTATTCGGTTGTTATTTACAACCTTAGTTGTTATGTCAGATTTAAAAAACACAAAACGAACAGAAACCTAATGGTAATTATAAAATGGCCAAATGTACTGTTGAAAATGTTGCTAATTGTGTTGGAAAGGTGTTAAACCTCTCGGGTTTTACGAGGCTGGTCTGTTAAATGACGGCAGAAGTGAGGCGCCAGGCGTTTTGACAAGCAATAATGATCAAGGTGAAAACACTGGTTCATGGTTAGGTAAGGCCGTTTTAGGGGTTTTTCTGTGTTTACACACTCTTCATTTACGAATACAAGGTTTAAATTCGCCCAACCAAACCAAGTGCCTCTGTTACATTCATTTTACTGAGAGTATTTTATAGGCTTGTTTGACTGCTGCTCTGAGACCTGATGTTTAAAGGCTGCCGGGTGTGTTATCTCACTGAAAAGTTTTTGGCCGTCAGTGCTAGACAGAGAGTTGAGGGCTAAGACTGCGGGTATCTTATTACCAACTGTATCTTTCAAGAGTCTCAGAGTGGGCAGTTAATTACCGAGCACGATCGACTGATTAATCACTCTTCAAATTTCAACACGGCTGTTCGTCCAATTAATCATGTTTTAGAGCTCTTGCAGTCAGTTTGGTGTAAAGCTTTGCAAGTAAGTCCTGCTTTCTCTAAAACGAGTTTTGCTTGATATTCCAGCAGCCAAAACAATCCCAAACAAACTGGAAAAAGACTCTTTTCATGATGTTTTAGCTGATATTTTAGGTTTTAATACAGGGAATGGCATTAGAGCATTTTTCTCCATACGGACGATCTCCCTTTTGTAAAACAAAACTGCTCTGGCACATGTGGGCAACCAACTTCTGTTTATGGTAAAAAAAAAAAAAAAATCAAATTGTTTGCTTATGATCAGTCACAGTAATTTTCTATTTCTATAAATCAAATTAAATGGAAAAAGACTAGTTTCTGCAGTAACGCATTTAAAAACTAACCTATTACAGTGTCTTGCAAAAAAAAAAAAATCATACCCCTTGAACTTTTTCAACATTTGTCAATCAAACACTTACCATACCATGTATACCATGTATTTTCAGGGGACTTTATGTGAAAGACCAACACAAAGTAGCCCATAGCTGTGAAGAAGAGCATGGAAAAATCTTCAATTACAGTATTTGCTTATCCAGAGACTGAAAATGTTCCATATTCCTTGAAGCAAAACAGCTTGAACCCAATTAGACTGCATGGAGAGCCTCTGAGATCACAGATGTTCAGGTTTCGCCACAGATTCTTATTTGGATTTAGGTTTGGAGTTTAACCAGGCCATTGCAACACCTAAGCATGCTTTGGGCCATGTTATTCCATTATCACTCTGCCTGTAAGTTTAGGGTCACTGTCCTGCTGGCAGGAAGACCCCCAAACCAGTTTTAAATCTGTTGGAGCTTCTCCAAGGTTTTTTTGTTTTTAGGATTTCCCTGTTTTTAGCCTCTTCCATCTTCCCATCGACTCTAACCAGCTTCTCTATTCAAGCTGAAGAAAAACACCCCCACACAGCATGATGCTACAACCACCATGTTTCACTCAGGTGGAGGAATATTTAGGATGCTAGTTTTCATCCACACAAAGTTGTCTCCAAATAAGTCAAACATGTCAGCCTTGGTCTCATCGGACCGGAACAACTTTGTCCATATCATGTCCACTTTGCATTTTTGGCTGATGGATTGAACGTTTGTTTTATACCCTTACCCTGCTTGAACCACTCCGTTTCACATTATCGCCTTGCAGTAGATTTGGTTTAGGGATGTGAAAGAAAATCAAAATTTCGTATCAATTGCCTTCCACTTTCACTTCATTTATGCATTGCTTTGTGTTGGTCCATCACAAAAAAAAATCCCAATAAAATCCCCTGAGTCTGCGGTTTAAATGCAAAACAGTTCAAAAGGTACGAGTTCTTTTGGAAAGCACTAGTTCAGTATATTGCCACTATTTTCTGTTGGGCTTTATGGTTCGATAACAGTTTAACGTCCTTTTAGTGGTTCAAAAATAAATACATGGAAAAATAGGTTACATATAATTGGGTTTTCTCAGCTATTCAATCCACAACCACATTGAAAACAGTATCAATTTAAATGTACATATCCGCGTGACATGTACATTAGAAAACATTATCCTCCATCCAACACCTGCCACGCTGCTCGTGTTAGCGAACGAGATTGGTCGGCGCTTTGTGTGTTACGCCAAAGGGTTTGTGCTATTCTCAGCACAACCGTCCGTAGCAGGAGTACGGCAAATGATCAAAAAGTAAATTGGGTTCAGTCCGAGCTCATGTTGGGCAAAGCACGCTCGCAGCACATGCGTCTCAACTTTATGAGTTTCGCCGAGCCTCCGCCTGGAAATAAATGACTGTATTCCATCTGCCAGCGCTGAGGATGCGGCAGGTCAGAAGGTGACGTAGTTCAAGGGTGATGGTGGGGGGGGGGGGGGGTAATCTATTTTTCTAATAATCCACCCTGGCAATCAATGGTTCACTGCAAAGAGCTGCATACTAAATCTCTCTGCTCCATGTCTAGCTTTCTTACTCACTCTGCCGTGTTTAGCTTTTCTTTTTTTTTTTTTTTTGCGTTTGAATATTCTGCTGTAAACGCTTGAAATGTCTCTCGCAGCACCTGAGTCTTTCTGATGCTTCTTCTGTGTCTTCCTCCGGACCGTGTCTGAGCTTGAGGCATCTCATGTAGAGAATTATTCATTGGGCACGAATGGAGAAGGTGGTATTTTTAGTTGCTGCGGCTGAATTATTTACCGCATTCCTCCAGCCACGGGCCAGTGGGACTGCTTAACTAAAGGATTACCTCCAGGTGGGGAAACCCTGCACAAGCCGTGATCTCCAGAATGCAAGAGAGAATACCTAAAATAACAGTAAAAAAAGGGCTTCACCTGTACAGATGAAATGCATTATGTCGATTTTGCTCCCTTCTTAGGTGGTGATCTCCTTTGTCCTGAAGATATTTCTTCTGTGCTGTAAGTAGGTTTAACTCGACAAGCTTCCTCATCGTAAAATATAAAGTGACATTTGATGGGGAAAGGTCGTTTTTTTTTTTTTAACTGCATGACCGCTGCTATCCAGCAGCTTTGGCTTCAGGTTTATTTCAAGATTGGCAGGAGGTTTTCACGAAGAAAGGTCATGATTAGTTTCCCGACTGGCTTCGGTCCAGGCTGGTAGTGTCATCATCGCTTTGATGACCGTTCTGTGCTGACATATATTTCTTCCCCGGTGCGAGATGGGAAGGTCCTTTCAAAGAAAAAGTAAGGGGTCTAAGGTACAAACCAACAAGGTAAACTTACTTTTTTTTCCTCGTTTTTTTTTGCTCCTGTAAAAAACGGGTTGTAAAAGCTTGAGGGTGATTGCACCCAGAAGACCTTTTCTTGCATGGCTCAAAGTGGAAAGGCATTTGGTCTTGGAACACCGGACAGAGGAGCTTCAGGGAACGATGTTTTGAACAAGAAATAAACGGGTAAAGGTACAACGGCTTCCAAATGCCCATTTAACCATCTGAATTATTTGAAGCTCAAATAATTAACAGATTAAATTGAAGAATGTGACACAATAGTGTCTAAAGCAGGTCAGATTAAAGTAATGAGGAATCGGACAGAATTTTGGAGTAAATTTAAATCAGAATTAAAAAAAACAACAACAACAAGATAAGTATCTTGTTGCCATGATAAAGGAAGAACTCTCAAACCATTGAATAACCATTTGACACATTTTCTTTTCCTGTGATTGCATAACCAGATGCAGGAATGAGGGCACACTGCGCTGTAAAAACGACTAAACAATTCCCTTCAAAACGGTGCATTTCAGGGGAGAAAATGGATTTCAGAAGTCTCCTAAACTAGTTTTGGGGTGCGTTGAACAGTCCCACATTCATCAATTGCATAAGAATGATGGTTAAGCACACAAAATGTGGCGAAACGTTACATAACCGGCTGACTCACAACCGTTTAAAACAGTTGGAAGCTGCAGCCCCCCCCCCCCGAGCGCTCCACTCACTGTTGTCGCTGTTCTCGTCCTTGCTGCCGTCGATTGTCCCATCCGGCTGCATCTGCAGGTAGAAGCCCTGCTGGCTGAACAGTCGCGTCACGATGCCTTTCAGCTGTGGCTCTGAAACGTACAAACACACGCACGCACACGGGCAACACACACCGCACGCATACACAGCCACCAGCAGCAAAGCCACGGCAGCATCCCCAACAAGAACATGTCAGAACAAGAGTCGCTTGATAATGGGAAACATTTTTTTTTTTTACTTATAGAACTCCTGCACACAAACATATTTCTGAATTAATTGAAATGCTGAAATCATCACAAATGAATTACAAAAAGGGCTATTGCAGTATTGCTATCTACAACAGAGTACACTGGCTGTGGAGGATAGAGTGTTCAGGTAAAAGGGATTTAATCAATTTTAAGATATTGTTTTTTTTATAAGCACCATAGAGCAACTTCACATTATTAGGACTCCTGGTGAAGATATATGCAAAAGCTTTAAAACATGTTGTTTAGGAAACTAGCTGATCTCGAGATGTTGCTCTTTAACAGCATGTTTTTTTTTATCCTCCTGACCATTCCTATTATTGTGTTTGGCGTCAAAACCAATCTCCTTCAGTTCATTTTTAATTGCTGCTCCAACTGGGCAACTTTATGCAAGTTGCTTTTATTTAAAATGTAATAATAAAAATAATAATAATAATAATAATTATAATAATAATAATAATTATTATTATTATTATTATTATTATTATTATTATATGTAATAAATTATTTAAAATATAAAATATTAAGTACAAAAATTCTTCAGTTACATTGATGTTGTTAGATCTTCTTTCACACTGAATAAATGTACCTAAATTAAATGTTAGATTGTATTTTTTGGAATTATATAAAATATAAATGTCATTATTTCAAATCTTTTCAACACCAGGGGTAAAAAATACTTTGTTTGTTTGAAAATGAACAAAAACTTCAAAACTACATTTTATGAAAATGACATAAAATTTTCAAAGCCGGAGAAAGACAAGTAATCGCTAAAGGTTTTATAAATGACTTGACCTTACAATCCAGCCTCCACAGCTTTCACAATGTAAAAGTAACTTACAGCACTGAACATTTCAGGACATACGTTTCAGTCTTACCAGCTGCTGAAAGGTTTAAAGCATCTGCCGCAAAACTTATCATAAAAATATAAATGGTTGCACAGTTGGCAGACTTTTTAAACAAGAGAAAAACAATGAAAGTGCATTTATGTTTTCTGTGATTTATTGCAGCTAATGCAGGAAAGTGGCTGTTGTACATCATTCGGTGATGTTTTCAAAATGAAACTTAAAGGAACTGTGGTTATGGAGTAAATGTGGCTGAAATTCAAAAAATAATCCTCTAATTGTCAGATTTTTACAAGTAGGTTAAGAAAGCATTTTTTGTTTCTGTTCACTTTTCTTTTTTAACATGACAATAACCCTGAACCGACCTCTATCTTTGAAGCGTAGGACTTCTGGCAAGCTGTCAGAGTGCTGCTCAGAGCTCCCCATACCCTTGAAGCGAGCAGGTGAAAACTAAAACTAGCTCAGGGCAACAAAAGCCTCAAGGCCCCTAGCGATGCCAGGAAAAAACTACAGTACAGGTGTGGAAAATGATCTTTATCCAGAAGAAAGTGTACAGCCTCCAGTCTGTTTCCTGTCCAAGAGCTTTAGAGTTTTGTGCAAAAGTAAAACATAGAGAGATACAACCAGGAGGTTTTGGCTTCTCACAGGGCAGTGTGTTAAAACAGTGCTGTTTGTTACATTTTTTAAGAATAGTTTACTGTTTTGTTGTTTCTGGCATTTATCTTTTTTATAAATGACGACCTGAAAGAAATGGACATCGAGCGTATGCAGTTCTGATCAGAATCTTTGTGTCTGATTTCTGGATTTTGACTGACTTGATTTTCTTTAAGAAATGTAAGATATTAGAACAGTATACAAAATAGTTTTCCACTATCCCTTATAATGTGAGTGGTTGTTCATTATTTATACTAAGACCACAGGAGAGAAGGTGCGTGGTAGAGGAGTAGCAGTAAGATAGGGTGATCCCTAATATTTTAAAACAAAGACAAAATGATAACAATGCAAGCATCTCATACTGCCTTTGGTATCAAACGTTGGTAATTAGTAAGAGTGACACAGCGGCACATCATCAATCTGCCTCCACCAAAAGCTGTTTTGCATAGACAGAAAAGATTGGGCTGGACTTTCATGAGTGCAATCAAGGCACTTAACTCTGCTGCTCAAATCACAAATGTATTGCCCTTTCATCTGTACCATTTCCAAGGTTTAAAAATGTATGACTAAGAATCATTGCTAGAATTAAAACAAAATTGGACCAAACAGAAATTTCCTGACTTCTTTCTCAAAGTCTGCCTTGTTTATTATTCCTTTTCCTGGCGTGAATGAAACGAGGATGCGTCTTTGTTTCTGCATGCACCAACTTGAAGCACTGTCCTTCATGAATCAGAAAAGCCTACGGACTGTGGGTAGTACGGGTACGTCTCCAAAAATTTGAATATGAAGAAAAAGTTCAGTGTTTGTTTGTTTTTTGTCATTCATTTCAGAAAGTGAAACTCACATGTTATATAGATTAATTACACAGAGTGAAAAATGTCTCGCCTTTGTTTCTTGTAATTTCGATGATTATGGTTTACAGATAATGAAACCCCAAATTTCAGTGTCTCCAACTTTTGAATATTAAATAAGATCAATTGAAAACATATACATAAATTCAGGCTTATGAAAAGTCTGTTTAATTTTTTGCACTCAATACTTGGTTGGGACACTTTTTGCATGGATTACTGCATCAAACATGGCATTCAGCATTGCTGAACTGTAGTGCAAGCCCAGGACGCTTTCATAATAGCCTTCGGACACCTGCCCGCAATGCATCTCCATACATTTTATCAGCAGAAGAAAGCATGAAGCGCTCTAAAGTTTCCTGGTAGATGGCTGCATTGACTGTGGACTTCTGACCCAGTGGACCAAAACCAGCAGATGACATAGCACCTCAAACCATCAGTGACTGTGGAAACTTCACACTGGACTTCAAGCAACGAGGATTCTGTTCCTCTCTGCTCGTCCTCCAGACTCTGGGTTGTTGATTTCCAAACGAGATGCAAACTTTATTTTCATCTGAAAAGAGGACTTTGGACCCACTGAGAACAGTCCAGTTGGTTTTCTCACTAGCTCATATGAGACGCTGCTCACATTGTCTCTGGTTCAGCAGTGGCTTGACAAGTGGAATGCAACATTTGTAACCCATGCATCTGTGCATATGGGACTCTTGATGCGCTGACTACAGCCTTAGTAAACTCCTTGTGATGCTCCATCAAATTCTTGAACGGATTTTGCTTGATAATCCTCTTGAGGCTGCAGTTATCCCTGCTGCTGGTGGACGTTTTCCTACAGCACTTTTTCCTTCCACTTAACTTTTTATGAATATGCTCAGATACAGCACGCTGTATCTGAGCATATTTCAGAAAGTTCAGAAAAAAAACCTTTGCAGGTGTTTTGAGTTAATTAGCTGACAAAGGTTTGAAACTAAGAGTTCTAATATAACGTTTCACAATATACTTATTTTCTGAAACAATTCTCAGTCTTTTATTATGTGTAAGCCATGATCACCGAAATGACAAGAAATAAAGCTTTGGAATATTTTCTTTTCATGTGTAATGAATCTATATAATAAACAAATTTAATTTCCTGAAATGAATATTTTCTTTTTTAACTTTCTCACAAAATAAAAATATATATAAATGTACCTGTAAGTACCTGAGTAATTTTGGTGCTTGGAGTGATTTTTAGAGCATGTTATTAGACTTAGGATTGCTCATATAAAGTTCCAAGATAGAAAAATTATAGATTTTTAAGTTTCTGATGGGCAAATCACTGGTCAGCGCTGATCAATCTAATTGCCTGACTCCTGTCAAGGGCCCGTCACTGGTGTAGAGTTATACTTATCTAAGGATCACTATAAAGAACCACACTGTACATTGTGCCATGTACCTGACACAACGTCACAAAGTCCCTCAACGGTTGCTTTGTGTGAGTGTTTGCTCTGATAAATGAAGAATGTGGGAGGAATTAGCAGCTATGTTGGAGCCAGACTGTCCTCCAAGGTCACAACAAGAGTTGGAGGACATGCAATTAATTTCAGCCTGGCCAGACACAAAGTATTCGAAATGATTTAGCAAAGAGGAAACAGTTTCAGACTCGCTATCTTGAGAAAGAAAGACAGTTTTACCCCGATCCTAATTCAACAGCAATAACAGATGGGATCTGCTCCAAAGCCGATTGCTCCAATAATTACAAGTGTGTGAGATTTATTCATACCGTAAAAAAAAGGGACAAGTGAATGGAGAGGGCAGCAAGCCGAAAGAGTTGGCCAAGTAGTGACCCAGAGCGAGAGTGAGTTCACGTCTGCTCAGCTTTACATCATCCCTGACCATCAATTCCCAACTCACCTACCCCTGGGTTAGGGCCATCAATTCCTAAGACAGGCACTTCATCATCCATCATGGTTGAGGAGAATGAGAGTGTGTGTGTTTATGCGTGTGCGAAAGCACATGGGAGTGTATACATCAGTAAATCACGTGTGATAACTACGCTTCCATAAATTACGGCAACAGCGCAGCCCCTGAGCAATCGCTGACGGCTCATCAGTTCCAGTCATTTAGCAAAGAGCGGGTGTATGCTGCACATGTGCGTGTGTCCGTGTGTGTGCAGGTGCAACCGGATTCCTTCCGCTTGTGTTTGTGCGTGAAAAATGACTTTCAATGACAACAAACTTGAGATCATTGCATGAGTGTACGGACCATTAGAACGGCACTAGACTTGCTTCATACCAATACAGAAGGACAAAAACATTCAGGTACACTGACAAATGGCATCATGACCATGGGATGGGGAATGATCAGCTGCTCTAACATCATATTTGACAAGAAAAATAAAAAAAAAACATCATAGTAATGTACACCAATATACACACAGTATCATCCCTGTACTGCACTTACACAGTTGTAATCAACACATATTTACAGACACACGACGAGGGACAAGGATAAAGACTGAGCCGACACTGACTGACGGAGAGGATGAGACTGAAAGGAAATGACGAGAGGCAGAAAGAGAAGGGGCAAAAGACGACCTGCCGGAGGAGAGCTTGAGCTGATACAGGTTTGGGGATAAGGTACGAAATTAAGCTTAAAAATTTTGAAGAAAAAAAAAAGCCACACAGAGGGAAGAATGAAGAAGAAGAAGAAGAAAATCAGCGAGGGAGAGGGTCGTCGGCTGTCAGACAGGTGTTTAGGCCCCCAGCCCTTCCATTCCCCATTTGTTTCCTCTCACAAAGACCCAAAACCCTAACCACCCACCCCCCTCCCTGGCCGAGGAGATTGTCGACATGGGCGCGAGATGGAGTGGAGACGAGGAAAACACAGCAAACACGGATGGAGGCTGAGCTACTGACCTAGCCTGCAGCCCTTATGGGACACCTGTGGAGGTTTCAAGGGTGCATCTTACGAAGGGGGGGGTGGGGAGGGGGAATAAAAGGAAAAACAACAGTCTTTTAAACAGGCAGAATTCATCAGTTCTCCAGTGTATCTGCTATTTATAGGTAAATATATGGCAATGCAACAGTGCAAATGTAATGATAGTCAAACATAAGAGACACAGCATCTTTGCTTTTCCCGCCTATCTAATGTCAGATCAAGAGGGATTACCTACCAGGTAAAGACACCTATAGAAGCTTGATCAATATGCTTTCTGTGTAGTTGCTAACATATAGGAATTTTGTGGCTTCACTGGCACAGGTTCTGCTTGCCGAGGCTGCTAGACGGCACAGTTTTAGTTCGTCTGGCCATGAGGGGAAAGAGAGGGGTTGACTCCTTCAGTTCTGCCTTAAAAATTGATGTCTGTCCGCCTCATCCATCATCAGTCTGTCTGCGGGACTCTGAGTGGACCGGGCTGTCGCTCATCACACAGCAGAACTATCTGGATGAAGGGGTGGGGAGCTAGGGTGCAGAAGGGAATGGGAAGAGGAGGCGGCGGTGGCTGGCACGACTGGGGTGTTATCTGTGCACCACGCAGGGCAGCGCTGGAGGAATCAGAGAGGGAGACGGCTGGACCTCCTAAGTTCTTTGGAGGGGGGGGGGGGGGCAGAGGCGACGGGTACGTCAATATGGCTCTCAGTGGCAGAGGGCTATTCCTCCCTTCGCTGCAGTAAAACTCCCTCTCTGCAATAAACATTTACCATTAAAAACATTTAATCTCAAAAGAGCCTTGGTGCACTGCGGTGCAGCTTATCTCCCCTCTATCCCTCAGTCTGCATTAATATTGAATTAGGCCATTTAAAGCAGCTTTTTAAAAATATATATTCATTTTGCCTTTGTATTTGGAATGGGAGGGGGGGTGGGCGACGGGAGTTGCAAGAGAGTGGGTGGGGGCCTGCTGGTCTATATGTCTGAGGTAACAAAAGCTGCTCAGGTCTTGTTTGGAATCTATTGTGTTTAACAGCAATTTTACTCCAAGACAACTGGTTATTTATGACGGAGTTATGTCACAGTAAATAGTCAAAAGCATAACGTCACAGGAGACAGCATTTGCTTTCCATTCAGACATGCTCCTGTGCTTTATGGACAGATAACAAGCGGAGCTACAATAAAGAAACAGGTGGATTTTATTTATTTTTTACGAAGAAAAAAAAAACATCAACCTTTTCAGATTAAAGCCCCCCCTGACTGCAGTATAATGTTTCTGCTGCTCAAAGAGCAAAAGAGGGGCGGTTTGCGCAGGGGGGGGGGGGGGGGTTCTGGATGGAGAGGGGGAGGGGGGTCCCTACATACACACAACACACATCTGTAAAATAAATAAATAAAATAAAACAAAAATAAAATGGTCCCCACTGACCTGGTCGCCGCCGAACGGGTCTTTTCTTGCCGCTGCAGAAACGGACTTTGCTGAAAACCCCCAAGAAATGCCTCTCACAGAGAGAGCGGGGGTCCTTGCTGGGGCTGGGGCGACGTTTGGAAGTGGAGACGCGGTCGCTGTTGGACTCCCTCGCCTGGCGTTTCTGCCGGATCAGGGAGCTGGCGATAGCAGCCATCTGCCCGAACCCGATCTGCAGAAAGAGAGTCTATAGTCGCTGCCCGCCAGAGGTCGGATCTCGATGCGCTCCCTTCTCGTGGTGCACAAGCGCACGGGACGCCCCCAAAGAATATATATATTACAAAAAAATAATAATAAAAAAAGTCGATTCTGGGTCTCGGTCCACCGAGAGTTTTAACTAAATGGTATCCGGTTCAGAGAATCCTGCGAGTCCCGCGCATCGTTGCATGTCATGCACCGTCTTTGAGGAGACAGTTGCATGCAACTGATCTGAGTTACGGTGGCGGCAGCCGACGGGGAAGCTGGAAATCAGCAGTCGCCGACCCTGCAGCGTAAACCTACGGGCAGGGCCGCTGGGGGCCGAGATACGGGTCGGGGAAACATGCAACAGTGTTCGGAGGTCGGTGCGGCTGCGTCGTCATTGGAGAGCCGCAGGTAATTCCCGGTGAGCGGCGCTGCGTCCGACGAGCACGAAATCCTCCGCTGCACGGCGCTCCGTCCTGACACCTCTTTAATTATGCGTGTCCACCTAAAGCCGAGTAATGCGCGCCTCTGTGTGCAAAAAAAAAAAAAAAAAGAAAAAGAAAAAGAAATGGAAACAAGGCTGTCCTAACTTCCTCTGCGTGTTGTATTACGTCGTTCCCTCCATGCACATTGAACAATGAGACCGTCCGCGTCCGCCGGTAAAGACAGGAGCCCACATATGGGAGCCCACCCCTCTGTTCCGTCGATGGCACCTCTAGACGCAGGCTTGGGGAGGGGGGGTGGAAATCAAATCGGCAGCAGAGGTTTTACTCCGCAAACATGCTGCAGCGCTGGAAATGAAGCCGGTGGGGAGCGATTTGTGTCTGAAGAGCAACAACTAGTTGAAGCAATGCACAGTGCAGCGCACAAATAATGAAGGGTGAGTTTTCCCCCCAAAGCGCAAGAAAGAACGAAAGAACGCAGTCGGTGAGTTACATCGCCGACGACGGGACTGACGGGACTGAATGTGGTCCACAGTCTCTCTGTCTCTCTCTGTCTCTCTCTCTCTCTCTCTCTCTCTCTCTCTCGCTCTCTGCTCTATCGTCTCTCTCTCTCTCTCTCTCTCTCTCTCTCAGCCTCTCATCTATCTCTCTCGTCCTCTCTCTCTCTCTCTCTCGACTCTCGTCTCTCTAGCTAGTCTCGACAACTCTCTCGTCTAGTGATCTGCTGGTCGACGATCAGCAGACTAGACTCGCATCGGTCAGTGGTTCTCTCTCTCTCCTCGTCGTAAGGAAGATCTCTCGAAGGTGGTCTAATCATCGCCTCTCGTGATAGACTCGCTGCTCTATACATGAAATCTCAACTCTGTCTCCATCTCTCGCTCTCTCATCTGCTCTTCTCTCTCTCTCTCTCTCTCTCTCTCTCTCTCATCTCTCTCTCTCTCTCCTTTCTAACTCTTAACGCAATCATACGTGATGAGGTTCGTATAAGGAATCACAAGGGTTGTATAGATTGATTCTCTCCTGATGAAAATGTGCATTAAAAGAAGGTCAATACAAAAGAATAAGGTTTAACAGCTATTGGCGTGTCTTTTCAATGAGACAAAAAATGGGTTCCTCATCCCTAGAATTCGGGATGATGTCAGATACAAATAAATGTAAAATGACACCGTTGCATTCGTTAGGGAAGCGTTTTGACAATACTTTTTCATCCACATATTCATCTCAGATCTTAATGGAAGAGATGACATAGAACATATTTAGTTTGGTCTAACAAAAGGTATTCATGGCCAACTGGAGACATAGTTCAAAGACAAAACACCGTGGGTGGACATGATTAAATAATGAATGAACAAATTAAATGAATAAATTAAATGCTCTGGCATAAATGAAATGAAAAGGTTACAAATCTCCTCCTGCCCATTTAAACACCTCTCAGTTCATGACCGCACCTCATGATGTGTGATTCCGATTCTTTCAAAAGGATCCAAACCCCTTAACACTTTTCACACCTAGAACTGCAAACTTCAGTGCACTATTGTGATACGGAAAGGATAGACGGTTTTATTATTAACAAATAAATAGTGAAAAGCATGCGGTGCAATCATATTCAGTGCCACTTACTCTTATATCCCTAAATATAATCCATTGCAATCAAATGCCTTCAGCAGTCACCTAATTAGTAATCAGAGTCCACTTGCCTGTCATTTAATCTCAGTATCAATGCCGCTGTTCTGTGAAGGGCTCTGAGGTTCGTTACAGAACATCAGTGAACAAGCAACTTCTGAAAGACCTGGGAACAAATCCTCTGAGGGAGGGATAAGGTTGTGAAGTAGTTTCAAGCAAAGTTAGGTTATACAATTATATTCCGAGCTGAGAACGTCTAACGGTGCACTTTTGGATTTATGTCAAAACTGCAAACTTACCAAAAACTAACAGACTGGCAAGGAGTGCTATAAACTTAAAGGAACAGTGTAAATTCCCGAAATTTTGCAGAAGTCTGCCCCCTCTGGTGGCAAGTTGAAATGACACCAATGTTGTGAACATGCATGGGAGACGAGGAAAAACATCTGCTGCTGCGACTGCACAGATCTTTTGTCTAGAGGTGTAATGTCTTCTGAGGTAAGAAAGCTATAAATATTGAAGTTAGCCTGCGTTCCCTCGCTAATGCATCCTGTGGACACGCGCTTGGGCACCCAGAAGATTCGGCCTAAATCACTTTCTCATAAACTGACTAGTCCAACATATAGAGGCAACTGCGGTAAATATAGGATAACTAATTTTACAGATCGGGCAATTTCCAGGGCATCTATGGGAAAGAAAATAAATAATGTCTAACTTCAAAACTTTCACTATGCACCCTTCATTTATACTTGATGCATGTATGTTCCCTAGGGAAATGAAACACACTGAATCAAGCCTATGCAAATTCAGCAACCCTACAACACCACACTACTTGTATTCCAACAATTTATCCAACAATTCCAATAATTGGCATTTCTCAGGAGTGACAGCAATTTCTTTCCAAGAACCGTTCACAATCTGTTGATGGTAGTGATCTTTATGGGCCGAATCATAATGGTGAATCTACACCAGTAGAAGTGTTTGCTCGTCCCCCACATTTTTCCGCATGAGACTTTCTGCATAGTTAGAAAATTTCCTAGGTACGCGTTTGCCGTTGTCACAGACACTACGAACCGTGCCCCCGTCCTGCAAAACACGCCTGCTGTCTTTAGGGGTAGGGTGATGGGGCCCGGGTTTAGGCATATTTTGAAGCTGCAGCTATAGCTAGAACCTTCTCAAAAACTATGGGGAGCATGGATTGGCACGCAGAGGGCATGGTTGCTAAAATGTCATAATTTGGGCCGTGTGGACCTCATGGATGCAATAAAGCATAAACCAGCCTTTAATCAGAGAAAACAGCCCAGAGGCTCACAATAACTCACGAGGAGCTGCAGAGTTATACAGCTCGGGTAGAAGATTCGGTTGACAGGACAACTATAAGTGTATCAGTTGTGCCCTTCAGATATTGAGCTTCAGGTAGCAAGCTTCAGGTAGCTAGCTTTATGGAAGAGAGGTAAGAAGAAAGCAACTGTTGAAAGAAACTATAAGAAGTCAACAGATATGAGACAGGACTACAGCAGGACTACAAGCCTATACAACTCCAAAGGAAGGTAGAAGATCCAACTAAGAATATCAATCTGACTGAGCTTGAGCTATATTTTCATAGAAAACAAAGTAAAAAATATTGGTCTTTAGATGTGCAATGTGGGTAGATAAAACACAGCAAAAGTGGGTTAAACATTAAATACAAATCACACAATTTTACTTGTAAATAAATGAATAAATCATGCATCATATTTCTTTCTCTTCACAATTGTAATGTAAAAACATGAAGCAGCTCAATGGATGTTATCTCTTTCACAGAGCACTTGAAATACCCTTTTCTCCTGGTGACTCTGTTTTTCATCTAACTGAGCACAAACCCACTAATTAACCAAGGATGCCTCAAAGACAAAACCAAAAAGTCTTCCCATTGGGAATTCCACATGATTTTCAGTGTGTGCATGTTGCTAAGAGCCCCCACAGACATGTGCTTGGATGTAAATGCAGGTTTGTGTGCAATACTGCAGAATACATATACATTTAAAAACTACGTTGCCAGAGTTGATGGCCATCATCTTGTGTCTGTTGTTGCACAGAAGCAAAAACTGCAGAAGGACAAAAACACGAGGGGTCAGCAAACCTTCCATGTCCCATGATGAAACAGCATGAAACATTTAAAGGCTTTCTCCGCGACTTTGTTTGACATTCTCTATCCAAACCAAATCTCTTCCCCCAGCAAGATCAGGGAAACAGTTTTAGATTGACTTACATAACATTTAGAAGAAAAAGAATCTGAACAGCAAAAAGCCTTTTTAGTCTTTTGTCTGTTTTTTCACGTGTGAATGACAGTGAGGCAGACAGTTAGACAGAGAAAGACACACGATGGATAAACTCTTACCTTTCCAAGACAAAGATAAAGGAGCAAAAAGATATTGATTACAAACTGAGCTATTGCCACAGTCAGAGACACAGTTTTGTATTAAATCGAGCTGCAGGTGAGAGGAAGAAATCATTATGCCACTGTGGTTTTAAGGAATATATCAATGATAAAGAGTCTAAACAACATTAACTATTCCCAGCTGTGTGCAACAGCATGATATACAGGGCGCGCAGGCAGGCTGCAGAGTGAGGCACAAAGGGAACATCTGAGAAGTGAGCGGGACTTGCAGTCTGAGAGCTACAGATGTGGACATATATCTTTGTCAGGAAAAGATAAAGCATTCCCTTCAGGAATCTGCTTAGCTTCCTCGTCCACTGCAGACAATTAGTGTTTCGCTCCCTGCAGAGATTTACAGCA